>NW_004058054.1:0-246751 GCF_000001635.26 Mus musculus
CAAATGTCACATCATCACAGAAACTATCTACAGCTGGAAAAATCATGTCCTTGCTAGAACACAAGGCAAATCATAGTCAGCTGCTGTGGACAGTCTGAAGCAGCTCTATATCCTCACACTTAGGATCAAAACAAAAACACATTCTGATAATATTTCTGTGGTTTTTTTTTCAAAGAAACCAAAACTCCAAAATTGTCACTACAATGTCTGACTTAGAAGTGTAGTATGTAAGAGACAGATGAATACCTGTTTGCTCAATACTGCCCACAGTGTGTGCTGGTCAGAAGGGTTTTTTGTTGGTTTGTTTTTTAACTTGCCATAAATTAGTCATTTGAAAAGGGGGACCTTTGACTAAGGGATTATTTTCATTAAGTTGCTGGTAGGCAAGTCTGTGGGAGCATTTTTTTTTTTGATTAAGGATTGATGTGGGAAGGCCAAGCCCACTGTGGGTTAAGTCATTCCTGAGCAGATGGTCCTGTATTGTATTAAAAAAAAAAAAAAAAACCTGAACAAGCCATGGGCAAGCAAACCAGTAAGTAGTGTTCCTCCATGGCCTTGGGTTCATTTCTGCCCACAGGAACCTTGAGTTCTTGCCGTTACTTCCCTCAATGAGGGACTGTGACATGGAAATGTATGCCTTTCCTCCCCAAGGTGTTTGCTTGTTTTGGTCATGGTATTTATCACTGAAATAGACAGCAAACTGGGACAGTAGCCCTAGATGGCCTTAACTCCGTGGGGGTGAAAATGAGCGTCTGTAGGATTTCCTCCCTGACTGGGAGAACTGTACCCAAAACCATAGTTTCCTTCCCATAGTGCTTGGCACTCAGCAGGACCCACAGCACTACTGACAAGCCTGTGACAGTCACTGGGTCCATCAGTGCTCCCAGAAGGGGCACCAAGAGCATCCACATCCTGCCTGAAGTGTCACAGCCTGGCAGGGCAGTCCCAGCCCCCCTCTACTTGGTAGAGAAGAGATGCCTGGGCAGAGCTAGAGATTACATAGCTAATCCAGGGCTTAGACCTAAGTCTGTGGATCATTTGGGGGGGCAGGAGGAGGGGTAACAGTGTGGAGCCAGGGCATCCCAGACCTTCCCCCATCCCCCATCCTAAGTACTCAGATCAGAGGGAGAAGTGCCAGGGACAAGATGCAGGTCATGGAAGTGACAGAAATGGAGAGTGGAGGACAGGACCCACATTCATCTAGTGTCAAGCTCAGCACCAAGTGCTTGCCATGTGTTATTCCCTTAAGTCTTCCACATACATCAAATAGAAGTGATTGACCCCATTTTCAGAAGCAGACAGTGTGGCTCTGATGCCACTCGGGCCTCCCCAGCTGGGTACAGGTGCCAGTGCACTTGCTTACCACGCTGCTTGAGTAAAGGGAGTCTGAGGTGGAGGCAGGAGGATTGCTACGAATTCAAAACCATCCTTGCATATATAGTGATACACAGGGAGACCCTTTCTCAAGGAAAAAACGTTTTTTTTAAAGGAGGCAGCAGGAGATGCTCCTTAGCTTGCCTGGAATGCTCAAGGCCCTCCCGGCCTTTGACCTCAGTAAAGAGGTGAGTGTCACGGAAAGGCAGAGAGAGGACAAGGAGACACAGAGGTCAATTAGCTGGTTGTACAGGCTCACACTTGTAACTCCAACACCTGGCAGACTAAGGCAGGATTGCCTTGTGTTTGAAACTAAGTTAGGCTAGAAAGAAAAAAACATTTAAAGGTCCATTCTGGTGTCATTTCCTAAGCAGTTTCCTCTGGAGGGTCCAAGGCCTGGTGCTCCCTTCTTTCTCAGCCTGTTCCCTGCTGTGTCGTTATCTGACCGAGCCAGCTCAGTCAGTCAACAGGGTCTCAAGCAAGGGCGTGAGGATTGAAAAAGAAAAACAGACAACATTATCACATGACTCCAGCCCACACTGAGGCTGAAACAGCTTTGTTTCTTACCAGCCTGCTTTTATATCATTCCAGGTATATCTAAAACACATGGTGAGTTCTTAGATCAAAAAGTAATCAAGTAGCCGGGCGGTGGTGGAGAATGCCTTTAATCCCAGCACTCGGGAGGCAGAGGCAGGTGGATTTCTGAGTTCGAGGCCAGCCTGGTCTACAGAGTTCCAGGACAGCCAGGGCTACACAGAGAAACCCTGTCTCAGAAAACCAAAAAAAGAAAAAAGAAAAAAAAGAAATCAAGTGAAGTAGTAAACAAGGAGATCACACAAGGAAACAATTAAGTGGTAAGCGAAGAGATCACATAAGGTAAGCAAAGCAGTAAACAGAGCCCATGGTCACGGTTTCTAATATTATTATCTGAGCCTACTTCCTTGCCTAAGCCCAGTGACGAATGCCAAATTCCTAGACGTGGAACCAAAAGCTCTCAACAGTTATCTGTCTCTCTGACTTCTGTCTGGACACTGGGCAATATGAGGGGCACCTGTCATCTCACATCTTCACACCCACTGTCCCTTCCAGTGGACACTCCTTTTCCTACGTCCACAGGCCCTTCATCATAGCCATGGCTCTTTATCTGCCACCTGGAACCTTTCAGGTCCCCTCTAATTCATTCTCTATAAATGTGGAACCAGCAGACATTTATAAATCCCAGGTCTGTTTTCCACCCCCACCCCACACACACCCTTCCCACCAGCCAGAAATTCTTCACAGTTCCGGGGCTGGAGAGATGGCTCAGTGGTTAAGAGCACTGACTGCTCTTCTGAAGGTCCTGAGTTCAAATCCCAGCAACCACATGGTGGCTAACAACCACTAGTAATGAGATCTGATTCCCTTTTCTGGTTTGTCTGAAGACAGCTACAGTGTACTTATTTATAATAATAAACACATCTTTGGGCAGGGACTGAGTGAACAGGGCCAACTGGAGCAATTAGGGTTGACTGGAGCAAGCAGAGGTCCTAAATTCAATCAAAACCCAATAACCACATGAAGGCTCACAACCATCTGTACAACTACAGTGTACTCATATACATACAATAAATAAATAAATTTTAAAAAGTTCTTAGGTCCAGTAAGTATTCAAGGCTCTGTCTGCACAGCTGGCGCACACCAGGGATCTGCTGGGTTCTTTGGCCCTTTTCTTCCTATTCCTCTTCTTGAGGAGCCCTGTGGATGTCACCATTCCCAGGGACTTTCTTCACCCACCAGGACCAACTATGTAGAATAACTGTTGTCCTGGCCAAGTGGGATGAAGGAGTGCCTGCCTGGGACTTCTCTTTAGGAAATACTTATTTAATACTATAACCGGTTTCCTATTTCAAAAATTAAAAATACTACTTTTCTTTCATTGTAAGTATACAAAATACTACAGAGACTAGAGGTGTTGTATTCCAAGGTCTGGTTATACATGCCTTTCATCTCTGCACTCAAGAGGTGGAGGGTAGAAGCAGGAGGATTAGGAGTTCAAGGTCATCCTAGCCAACACAGCAAGTTAGTTGGAGGCTGGTCTGTGCTGTATGAGACCCTGTCTCAGGAAGGAAGGAAGGAAGGAAGAAGGAAGGAAGGAAGGGAAAGAAAAATCAAGAAATGGTAGCAGTGTGTTTTCACTGCCTGATTTAATCCCTTTGGTTTCTTTGCACTCTGTTTTCCCGATTATTAAAAAAAAAAAAAAAAAAAAAAAAGACACTTTACAATAGCACATGAGTTCAATGATCAAAAAAATTTACCATTTGACAGAAGAAACTAAACTACTTGCCCATCATTCTGGAGCCAAATGCTTTTAAATCTGAAATTCTTGTGAGCGCCAGTAACTACGAAGCTTGCTAAAGCTTTCAGGTTTTGAGAATGGGTCAGGGCTGCCCAGCCTGACCTAAAACTCCCTGCAGAAACAAGGGGGCTCTGACTTCTCTCTCCTGTCTTTACCCTCTGAGTGCTAGGTTTCCAGCCATGCACCCTAACACCTAATTTTATGCAGACCCAGGGATTGAACCCAGGGCTTCATGCATGTTAGGCAGCCCTCCCTCCCCAGCCCCTGCCAACGGGCGAGAGGTCTTGAGCATGTTTAGGATCGTCCCAGGAGCACAGGTTTATCCTGAAGGGTGTTTGGTGACTGGCACCTGAGATGATGGAGTAACTTTCCTTCTTAATCTGTGCTTAATCACCTCGCTCCCGTTCCCATCAAGTAAACGATTGTTGCCTTAAGGGTGACACCTGGCGAAGCTGCTGAGAGCAGAATCTGAACTCAGTCAGGTTTAATCCTCTGCCCTTCTGTTGACATGCTCTGTGGTGCTTTGATCAAGTTCCTTGACCTCTCTGTGCCCAAGGTGTGGCTGCATTCATTAAACGTTTTCATCTGTAAAACTTTAGAACAGGAATTAACACAGTATATGTACAGACCTGTCTGCTGCGCCCTCCCTTCTTTCCTTTTTTTTTTCTTCTTTTTCTTTTTTTTTTTTTTTTTTTTTTTTTTTTTTTTTTGCTGTTTTGTGACAGGGTTTCTTGGGGCCCAGGCTGGCCTCAAACTTGATATGTAGCCCAGGATGACCCTGAACTCCTGATTTTCTGCCTTCTGAGTGCTGGGATTACAGGAATGCCTCCCCACACCTAGCGGGTTGTTTGTTTGTTTGTTTGCTTGCTTGTTTGTTTTAAGACAGGGTCTCACTATATCCTGGAACTCACTGGAGTGACAAGTGACTAGACAGGGTGGCCTCAAACTCAGAGATCTGCCTGCTTCTGCCTCCCAAGTGCTGGGATCTCACTCAGCTCTGGCTAAGTCATAGCTAAGTTTCATTTCCAGCCTAGATAATATGAATCAGACACAGATGGGACGCAACTGCAGGAGTCCAGCACACGGCTGAAACAAGCTCTTCCCCTGTGAAGGAAGTGGGCAGAGAGCCAGCACCCGGCCCACGGCCAGCCCAGTCCTGTGTGCTCACCTGCTGTGTGGCTTACTCTCTCTTTGTCTTCAAAGACTAAGCACTAGTGTCTTCTTCCTCTGGGAGAGCAGTCCCGTGCGTCCTTGACGGCTGTGTGGGATGGCAGATACAGGAGGTGTCTAGACACCCCTTGGAAGCTGTAACAAATGTGAACTGAATCGCCCTACTCCAAAGAATCCAGTTTTTAGAATGGCCTTGGTTTGTAACTCAGCAGTTCTCAACCTGTGGGTCATGACCCCCTTAGGAAGTTGAACAACCCTTGCACAGTGGTCGGATATCCTGCAGTCAGGCACTTAGGTTACAACTCACAGTAATAGCAAAGTCACAGTTACGAAGTGGCAATGAAATAATACAGTGGTTGGGGTCACCACAACATGAAGAACTGTATGTATTGAAGAGTCTCAGCATTGGGAAGGTTGAGAACCACTGAGCGTGAGAAAAAGAAAATAGCCTGCCCGGCTCTTCTCTGTGGCCAGACACAGACTGAGCCGCTCAGCTCCTCTGCATCTTCGCCTCTGGAGGTCACTGTTTACCGCCTAAAGGCGATTTCTTCCCATGGCAAACTCTAAAAGCTAGGAGGAGGAGCCTCAGTTGTTGGCACTGGGTCATGAGGCCCTGGCTAGTATTTAAAGCCCTTTTTCTTGCACGATTTTGTCTATGAGCCCTGGAGTCAGCCAATATTTCAGATGCTCAGGAATTTAACTGTGATGACTATTGCACGTAGATGTGGCTTTCCAAGCCTACAGTCAGTGCAAACTCTACCTAAGGCTCACCATAACTTCTCATAGAACTGAGAATTTGATAGTAAAATGCGTATGGAACAACAAAGAGCCAAGAACGGCCAAGATGTTTCTTTTCCAACGCTGAAGGGGGAACCCAGGGCCTGGTGCATGCTATACAAGCCTTCTATCACTGATCTATGCCCCTAGTCCCTCCATGGTGGCTCCTCTGTGTACCACTGAGTCAAGCCTCCAGTGATAGCCAGGCTGACCTTGAATATGGAGTTTTGGGATACCTGCCTTTCAGAGAGCCACGTAATCAGGCAGCTAGAGCAGCTGAGAGACAGAGAGGCAGTGGTCCTGACAGATGGGGATTCATTTTATTTTAGTTTTTTATTTGTGTGGGTGTTTAGCCTGTATGTATGTATGTATGTATGTATGTCTACCACACACATTCCTGGTGCCCGTGGAGGCCAGAAGAAAACATTAGATCCCCTGGGACTGAAGTTACAGATGGTTCTGAGCCACTATGTGCATACTGGGAATAGAACCGCAGTCCTCAGACAGTGCTCTTAACTGCTGAGCCAGCCCTCCAGCCTCGAGACTGTGTTATTTATTTATTTATTTTTCTCGAGACAGGGTTTCTCTGTGTAGCCCTGGCTGTCCTGGAACTCACTTTGTAGACCAAGCTGGCCTTGAACTCAGAAATCCACCTGCCTCTGCCTCCCGAGTGCTGGGATTAAAGGCACGCGTCACCACCGCCCGGTGGAGACTGTTATTTTTAATTGTAATTTTCTAAATGCCTGTGGCCTCAGCCTTGCCTTCTGTATTGGGAGTCCCTTCCCCCCCCACCCCCAGACTAAGGTATAGCACCATGTCAAACACATGAAATCAAAACAGATGAGATCACTCACTGGGTAAAGGCACCCACTGCCAAGCCCAAGACCTGACTCCAATCCCTAAAACTCACTTACTTGGAGGGGCTATCCTTTTCATGTAGCCCAGGCTGGCCTCACACTCACTGTGTAGCTGGAGACGACTTTGAGGCTCTTGCTGCTTACCCCTTCAGACCACTGGGATGGCAAACGGGTACCCACACTTGAACTTATGTGGTACTGGGAAGCCAGAGTCTCGTGCACACTAGGCAAGGACTCTGTCACACCCTAGCCCGCAATGTCATTCTTCACCCTGACCTTGAAACAGGTTCTCATCATGTGCCCTGAATGAGGTCTTGGATTGACAGATATCTGTTCTGCCTCCCCAATGCAACACCACACCTGGCTTGGGTGCTAGCTATTTATTTATTTATTTATGGCTTTTGGGGTTTTTGTTGTTGTTGTTGTTTTAGTTTTTTTGGTTTTTTGTTGTTGTTGTGTTTGTTTGTTGGTTGGTTGGTTGGTTGGTTGGTTGATTTTTTGAGACAGGGTTTCTCTGTATAGCCCTGGCTGTCCTGGAACTCACTCTGTAGACCAGGCTGGCCTCTGAGGAGAACAATGGCTTCCCTTTGGTTCTGGCCTGAAAGGGTCAGAGCAGTTAACTGGAGGAAAGTTCAGGGGTCATCCCTCCTGAAAGGGAGGGATGTCCTAACATGACTTTCTGTGGGCCAGAGGTTTTCCTTGGTCCTAGTCAGGAGAGGAGGATATCCTTGGGTCTGCTGGTATACAGTTCCTTCTTCTGAAGAACGTTTTTGTTATGAGAAAATGACTCCAAAAATGATAATATTGTGTGCCAGGTACAACTAAGTAAAAATGATATTTTTGAGCAAAAATTGCAAAGTCATACCCCATGTTTATAAGCTGAAGAAATCAATAAAGCTTTGCTACTTGCCATGGGAGTGGTAGTCTGTCTGTCTCTTTAAGGCGTTCGCAAAGCTGGTCTTCGTCAGGCCTCGAACTCAGAAATCTGCCTGCCTCTGTCTCCCAAGTGCTGGGATTACAGGCATGCGCCACTACTGACCGGCTATTTATGGCTTTTTGAGACAGGGTTTCTCTGTGTAGCCCTTCCTGAAACTCACTCTGTAGATCAGGCTGGCCTCAAACTCAAAGATCTGCCTGCCTCTGCCTCCCGAGTGCCAGGGTTAAAGAAAGGCGTGTGCCACCACACTTAAATCTTTTATTTTCTTCTTAAATGATTTGTGTTTATTTTATGTGAATTAGTGTTTTGTCTGCATGTGTGTGTGTTTAAGGGTGTCAGATCCCCTGGAACTGGAGTTACAGTCTGTTGTAAGCTGCTATGGCTATGTGGGTGCAGGAAATTAAACCTGGGTCCTCCGGAAGTGCAGCCAGTGCTCTGACCACTGGGCAATCTCTCCACCCCCTGCTGTCATTCTTCTTTAAAATAAAAAATTTTTTAAAGATTTATTTATTCTTATGTATGTGAATACACTGTAGCTGTCTTCAGTTACTTCTGAAGAGAGCATTGGGTCGCATTACAGATGGTTGTAAGCTATTGTGTGGTTGCTGAGAATTGAACTTAGAACCTCTGGAAGAGAAGTCAGTGCTCTTAACCACTGAGCCATCTCTCCAGCTCCCCTGGTATCATTCTTAAAAGTCATTTTATAAAGGGAAGGATGCTAGAGTGATTTGTTGCCTGACCTTGTTCATTTTAGTTTTGGCTTTATAATAAGCCTATATATATATATATATTGCTGTCTGGAATATTCTACAACTTTCTTGGAGTCATGAAAGATGATTATTGTAAAGAATTTTTTTGAGCTGTTGAATGGATGATAGTTTTCCCGTTGAATTTTTAAGCCTGTGTTTAAACTCCAAAGTTTTTTCATTGACTTTTTGTTTGTTTATTTATATGTGTGTATCCATCTGTCCATCAGTCTGTCAATCTGTCTGTCTGTCTGCCCAGATGTGGGAATGTGCATATAATGGCATACGTGTGGAGGTCAGGGAACAATTTACACGAGTCCCTTCTCTTACCAAGTGAGTCCTAAAGATTGAACCCAGGTCTCAGATTTGTCAGCCAGCACCTTTGCCTGATGAGTCATCTCCCTGGCCCTGCTTGTTCCCATTTGTCTGACACTGGGCCATTCTTTGTAGCCCAGGCTGGCCTCCAACTCACCCACCCTTTTTCCACAGTCAGCTTGGTCACTACCAGGTTACAGGTGTCATAACACCCAGCTTCCCCTGTAGCCCAGGCTGGCCTCCAACCCTCCCTCCCTTCTCCACAGTCAGCCTGGTGACTACCAGGTTACAGGTGTCATAACACCCAGCTTCCCCTGTAGCCCAGGCTGGCCTCCAACCCTCCCTCCCTTCTCCACAGTCAGCCTGGTGACTACCAGGTTACAGGTGTCATAACACCCAGCTTCCCCTGTAGCCCAGGCTGGCCTCCAACCCTCCCTCCCTTCTCCACAGTCAGCCTGGTGACTACCAGGTTACAGGTGTCATAACACCCAGCTTCCCCTGTAGCCCAGGCTGGCCTCCAACCCTCCCTCCCTTCTCCACAGTCAGCCTGGTGACTACCAGGTTACAGGTGTCATAACACCCAGCTTCCCCTGTAGCCCAGGCTGGCCTCCAACCCTCCCTCCCTTCTCCACAGTCAGCCTGGTGACTACCAGGTTACAGGTGTCATAACACCCAGCTCCCCCTGTAGCCTCTGGTTTATGAGTCCCAGGCTTGCCGTTCAAGGCCAGAAGCTCAGGACTGTAGCTGCTTCACATTTTACTTTCGTGAGAAACAGAGAGGAACTTTTGTTTATGCGGTCTTTATTGTTTGGGAGGATTCTGATAAGGCCAGGAACTTCAGCTCCACCATTGAACACAAGTCCCGTCCCCTTGTGTGGGAGATTGCCGTCATTTCCTCTGAAAATCTGATACAACAATGAGCATTGTGCCAAGGAAACCCTCAACTGTAACAGGGTCATTGGGGCCATACTTAAGAAATAGATCATAGGCCTGAGGCCACAAGGGCACCGTCTTTCACTGTTACTGTTTATTTATTCATTTTGAGATAGGGTCTTACTATGTAACTCCAGTCGGCCTTGATCTTGGAGACCTTCTACCTCTCTGGTATTGGGATTACAGGTGACTCCAGAGACAATCTGAGCAGCTGCCTCTTGTCCCTGCCGTTGTGACTTCCCATCATGACGGACTGCACCCTGGAACTGTAAGCCAGAATAAACCCTTCCTTCCTGATATTGCTTTTATCAGTGCATTTTATCACAGAAAAAATGAACTAACACAAGTGAAGCGATGTCTTCTAGCCCTGGAAGCCCCTCAGGGTTACTCCCTGGCCCAGTCCTCCTCAGGCAGTGAAACATTTCACTGAGAAGACTGAAGTCAAAATACTTTTTTTTTAATTAGGTATTTTCCTCATTTACACTTTCAATGCTATCCCAAAGGTCCCCCATACCCACCCCCCCATCAAAATACTTTTGAACTTGTTTGAAAACCACCAAAGCCCAGCACAGGTGGCACAGGCCTTTAATCTAAGTTCTTGAGAGGCAGGGGCAGGGGCAGGGGCAGGGGCAGAGAGGCAGAGAGGCAGAGAGGCAGAGAGGCAGAGAGGCAGAGAGGCAGAGAGGCAGAGAGGCAGAGAGGCAGAGAGGCAGAGAGGCAGAGAGGCAGAGAGGCAGAGAGGCAGAGAGGCAGAGAGGCAGAGAGGCAGAGAGGCAGAGAGGCAGAGAGGCAGAGAGGCAGAGAGGCAGAGAGGCAGAGAGGCAGAGAGGCAGAGAGGCAGAGAGGCAGGGGCAGAGGGCAGAGGCAGAGGCAGAGAGGCAGAGGCAGAGAGGGGTCAGGGGCAGGGGCAGAGGGCAGAGGGCAGAGGCAGAAAGGCAGAGGCAGAGAGGGGGCAGGGGCAGGGGCAGAGGGCAGGGGCAGAGGCAGAGAGGCAGAGGCAGAAAGGCAGAGGCAGAGAGGGGGCAGGGGCAGGGGCAGAGGGCAGAGGGCAGAGGCAGAAAGGCAGAGGCAGAGAGGGGGCAGGGGCAGAGGGCAGAGGGCAGAGGCAGAAAGGCAGAGGCAGAGAGGGGGCAGGGGCAGAGGCAGAGAGGCAGAGGCGCAGAGGCAGAAAGGCAGAGGCAGAGAGGGGGCAGGGGCAGGGGCAGAGGGCAGGAGCAGGGGCAGAGGCCAGAAGATCTTTGTGAGTTGAGGCCAACCTGGTGTACAAAGTTCCAGAATAGTCAAGGCAAAACAAAACCAAACACCCACCCCCCAAATCTAATGCAATTCCCTGTTGCCTTCTGCTCCTGTGACTTAAAAGTCACCCATGTGTGGTGGTTGGTGTTCATTGTTAACTTCACGAAGTCTACAGTGGCCTGGGAGATGGCATGCTTGTGGGGACTCACCGTATTCAGTTAGGTGGAAAGACCCTACTGTCCCTGCAGTCTTGATCTGCTCACACCAAGGGCCTCTGTCTGACCCAACCTCCGTCCGCGCTGGTAACCCCACCTCCAGTCACCTTTATCTCTTTCTCTCCTCCATCCTTCAACAAAATGGGTCATCAGAGGGAGCAGTGGAGAGTTGGGATTGCCCAGATATGATGTTGAACCTGACCCCAGTACCTGGAGGGCAGGGTAATCTCTTCCGGGGTTTCCAGTTTACCCGTGATACCTTGTAAGGCTCCCTGTGACCTAGAACACTATAATAAATCTCTATGTATATGTGCACATGTATGTACACATGAAAAGAATAAGATGCCATTCCTAAGCATGCCCCTCTGGCATAGTGACTATTTTGAGTTGAAGACATTTGAAAGATATTGTTTTATTTCTTTTTTTTCCTATCTCAAAAGGAGGGGATGAAATTCCCATCAGGACAGTGGCCTCCCTGCAGCAGAGCAGGGCAGGGACAGAAGGCATGCTGGCCCATTTCCTTGTCCTTCTTACTGATGCCTCGCACTGCCCACCGCTACCCTGTGTCCTGAGACTCACAAAGCACCATTCAGGTTTGCTTTGAGACCATGGATGGTTCCACCCGTCAGCCTCAACACATGGAACCAGCCCTCGTCATCCACACCAACCTCACCAGCCCTGAGCTACCACTTCAGCCAGGACACTAAACCTCCTCATGTCCCTCTGCTTGCGCTGCCTGAACTTCAGTGAATTCTGTCAGGAATGGAGGTAGGTGTGATACCTGGAAGCTATTACTCCCCACCTAAGGTTGTGCTTGGGCTAAGGCTAAGTAAGAAGGGAGACTACTGAGGCTGAGGGAAATCTGCACAAACAGCTCACAAAAAAAAAAAGATTTAATTTATATATTTGGGTGTTTTGTCTGCATATACATTTGCACACCAGGAGAGGGCATTGGATCCCATGGGACTACAGTTACAGATGGCTGTGAGCCACCATAAAACTGAACCCAGAACCTTTGGAAGAGCAGGCACTGCTCTTGACTGCTGAGCCATCTCTCCAGATCCCTGTAATTCTTTTTAAACCAGGAATTAAAATCTTTTTTTTTACATTTCAAACTTTATTTTTATGGTAATAGGGGTTCAACTAAGAGTCTTAGACACACGTACTAGGTGAGTGTTCTACCGATTATATACATCCTCACCCCTCTCCTAAAACACTTTAAACCAGCCAGTGCCTTTAATCCCAGTAATTGGGAAGCAGAGGCAGGTGAATCCCTGTGAGTTTGAGGCCAGCCTGGTTTACAGAGGGAGTTTCAGGGCAGCCAAACCTACAGAGAGAAATCATGTCTAGAGAAAACCAAAACCAAACAAAAGCCACTTTATTTTAGGTGTGGGCACGTGCATACCATAGAACACATGTGGAGGTCAGAGCACAGCTTACTGGGTCAGTTGTCTCTTTCTGCCACATGGGTCCTGGGGATCGGACCCAGGTTCTCAGGCTTGGCAGTGGGCTTAACGCAGGCTCCTTTACCTGCCAAGCCAGCTCGCCTCACCAGATCTAGAAGTAAATTTTGTTTTGTTTTTGTTTTTTGTTTTTTGAGACAGGGTTTCTCTGTGTAGCTCTGGCTGTCCTGGAACTCACTTTGTAGACCAGGATGGCCTTGAACTCAGAAATCCGCCTGCCTCTCTCTGCCTCCCAAGTGCTGGGATTAAAGGCGTGCGCCACTACGCCTGGCCTAGAAGTAAATTTTGTTTTCCCAAGTTTCTCAAAACAGGGAGAGTCCCTGGCTGGGACTTTTCTTGTTTTGGTGGTGCTGTGCTCAAATGATCCTGAGACATCCACTCGAGGCTTCTCAGTGTGCCATGCCTCAGACCCAGCTCAACCCAAGAAGACAGCTCTGGGGTGCAGCAGAATGGTAAGGACCTCTCTCTGCGTCAGTCAGTAAAGTGCTGGCTCTGTGAGCATGTGGGCCTGAGTTCAATCGCCCATGTCTGGGTAGAAGCCAGATGTGGGCAAATGCCCCTGTAACCCCAGCACAGCTTGCAGCAGGTAGGGGGCACCTGGCAGTTGATCCCACTGACTCTAGTGAAAGACCTCCATGGGGATACTCCCACCCGAGTCACGAGATAGCACGCACCCAAAGAATCATGAGAAACAGTCTTGATGCAAACACACGAGGTAGTTTAATGACGGAGCTCGGGGCCGACACATATCTCACGAAGGAGACAGAGGTGTCGACCCCGAGGCTCAAAAGTTAGGGGTTTATATAGGAAAAGAGTGGGGGTAGGGGAAGAATTGACGCGGCTTCACACAATTGGACAGTTTAAACATCAGCAAACTGTACATGCAGAGCGAGGTAACAGCAATTCTGAGGGGCAGGGGCTTATGACTCAGCTGAGATAGTCTGGACATCCCTGCTGAGATGTCCCGGATATCTTTGCAGGTCTTCTCCTATCTTAATGGCTAGCCAGTTCCTTGAATGACTTAACAGCAACAGCCTTTGTTCTTTGCCCTTGGCCCAAAAAGCCCTCCTAACTAGCAAGCCACATGAGTCATGGACCTTGAATTTAATTTTCTTTCACTAGCTGTGAGACCCTGTCTCAAAAATAAGATGGTAGCAGGGTGTGGCGGCACAAACTAATCTCAGTACTTGGGGGGATAGATACAGGCACATCTCTTGAGTTTCAGACCAGCTAGAGCCATATGGCAAGACTCTGTGTCAAACAAACAAAACAGTGGAAAGTAATTGAGAAAGATACAAGCTGCCAATCTCTGGTCTATACACAATCTCTCCCCCAAACCCTGCTCCCCTCCTCTCTCTCACATACACACCAACAAACCTCCCTTTGTCTCTCTTTCTAAATTTGGTTTGTGGGAGAATCTGGGTGAACTATGTCTTTGGGGACAGAGGCTCTGCCAGATTCTGTCATGAGAACTCTTGCTTCTGTTGGTTCTTTTTATACAGACAGATATTATCATTGTTCTTTGTCTTTTGTGTGACTGGCCATGTGGAGGGGAGTCACAGGGTAGAACCAGGAGTGGCCCCATGAGCTTGTGACTCCAGCCCACCTATAGACTAAAAAGCTGGGTTTCTTGCCTGGCCTATATTCATGAGGGTAAGATTTTATATGTGGGTCACCAATAAAATGAATCTGAGCATGTTTCTCCCCCTTATTTCATATGCAGAGCCTATATCTCAGTGATCACTGAGTGTATTCTCTCTGGTCTCAGTCAGGGAAACAAAATACTTAGTCCAGGCCATGTGGTCAGCCTGGAACAGCCTGGAAACCCAGGTCATTGAGGGTACAGTAATATTATATCTATCTGTGGTGCCAATTTCTGGGGAGATTGTCATAGGGAGAGATCCTAGTCTGAGGGGCCATTCTCTCATCAGCCTTCTCTGGCTCCTCCCACTCCCATCATGTGCTAGAATTGGCTAGTCCCTGGCTTGGGCACTTTCAGTCTCCCAAGTGGTGTTTTGCTGTCCATGGTAACATGGCGTTTGCTTTCTTGGGTTGTCCTTGAAAGTGACCACTTTAGATAGCAGGGATTTTGTCCTCTGCATCTACTTCAGGAAGAGCTTGACCCCATAGGAAAGAGTTATCCTAGCAAGATGAGGCTTACATACATCTGTAATCCCAGCATTTGGGAGGAACAGACAGGAAGACCAGGAATTCAAAGCCATCCTTGGCAACATAGCAAGTTTGAGGCCAGCCTGAGCTACATGAGACCCAGTAGAGAAAAATGGAGGAGGAGCAGGAGAAAGAGCAGAAGACAAGAAGGAGTAGCAGGGAGGAGGAGGAGGAGGAGGAGGAGGAGGAGGAGGAGGAGGAGGAGGAGGAAGACTACTTGGAAGAATAAAGTCGACAATCCCTAGGCAGAGACTAAGCCTGCAGCTTCTGATTGCCACAATTTCTGTTTCTGTTTTGTAGGAGTCTATTCATGTAGGATTTAGGATCAGAAGATGCTGGCCACTCATTTAATGACCTCCAAGTTTGATGATGGTGGTGGTAGGAGTGGGTAGTGGTTTTGGAGGCATAACACAAAGATTCTTGTGCCCACAGATCTCCAGAGAAACCAGGAATGTTAAGCACATATGACTGTCTTTGTAGTGGGTAAGATGAAAACCTGTTCTTCCATCCAGAAATCTGGGAGTTGGAAGTGACAACTATTGGGCCTGGTGATATCTGGTGGGCCAGGCCATATCAAACTCCTACCACCAGGACCAGAGGCACTAACACCCTAAATGGCCTCTTCCCTATCTTTATGTCAGAGACCAGTCCAGAGCCTTCCCTTGGCCCTTAAGCTATGCAGGTAGCCTATCTCTAGAGCCTATTTTTTTGGAAGAAATGACATGTATCCTGAGTTGAATTTCAATGTAATTATGTTTCTTTATGCACAGGGGATTGTATTATACCAGGACATTTTCCCCAAAATTATACTGGGTTTAAATACATTGGGATAAACCCCTGATATCAGACTCTTTTTCTTGTTTGTTTGAGATTCACTTCCCTGCCTGACATCTGCAGAGATGCCCTCGGGTGATGCTGATGCTGATAGTGATGAAGATAATGATTTGAGACAGGTTCTCCTGTAGCTCAACCTGACCTTGACTTTTGATTCTCCTGTCTCTACTTCTTGAGTGCAAGGATTACAGGTGTGAGCCTCCATGCTAGCTCTTTAGTTGATGTTATTTATTTGTGTTAATCTTATTTCTTTGTGTGGGTGGGGCAGGACAGGGTGTGTATGGATGTGTGTGTGTGCACACACACACACTTTCTCTCTTCTTCCTTCCTTCCTTCCTTCCTTTCTTCCTTTCTTTCTTTCTTTCTTTCTTTCTTTCTTTCTTTCTTTCTTTCTGTCTTTCTTTCTTTCTTTCTTTCTTCTTTCCTTTCTTTCTCTCTCTTTCTCTCTTCCTTCCTTCCTTCCTTCCTTCCTTCCTTTCTTTCTTTCTTCCTTTTCTTTTCTTTTCTTTCTTTTTTTTTTTTTTTTTGAGTCAGGAGCTCACTCCATAACCAGGCTAGTCTGGAACTAACTCTGTATGGAGTGCTTTCTCAATGCTGGGCTCCAGGTGTGGTGGTATGCACTCGTAATTTATCCTAGCATACAGGTGGCAGAGATAGGTGGGCAGTGAGTTCAATGCTAGCCTGGGCTTTATAACAAGACTATTGACAGCTGGGGTTTTATTGCCGTGAAGAGACACCATGACCACAGCAACTCTTAGAAAAGAACACATTTAGTTGGGTCTGGTTTACAGTTCAAAGGTTTAGTCCATTGTCATGGCAAGAAGCATGGTAGCATGCAGGCAGAAATGGTGCTGGAGAAGGAGCTGAGAGTTCTACATCTGGATCAGTATTCGGCAGGAAGAGAGACTGACACAGGGCGTGGCTTGAGCTTCTGAAAACTCAAAGTCCCCAGTGACACACTTCCTCCAACAAAGCCACACCTACTCCAATAAGACCACACCTCCTAATAGTGCCATTCCCTATGAGCCAATGGGGTCCATTTTCATTTAAACCACCACAACTATCTTAAACTATCAAAACTCAAGTGTTTTAGTTTGAATGGGAAATGTCCTCCACAGGCTCCTGTGTTTGAACACCTGGTCCCTAGCTTGTGGCCCTGTTTTGGGATCTGTGGAACCTGATGAACAGATAGGCCTAGCCACCTGACCTAGACCACTGGGGTGGATATTGAGGGTTACAGTGTGGCCCTTATTTTGGACTGAGTTCTCTTTCCTGATCCACCAAGAAGTGAGCAAGTCATGGCTGATGGTCCTGCTGCCAGGAATCCCGCCAGGCTCCCCACCGTGGTGGACCGTAGCTCTGGTCTGTAGTAACCTCCCTCCAAATCACTTCTGCAGGGTATCTGGTTCCAGACAGGAGAAAAGTAACTAACATAAAAATGAAACTGGAACATCAAAAGCAGCCGCTATTCCTCAGGCCTCATTCTTCTGTGGGTCCACTCAGATAAGGAGCTCACTAGACACCAGGAGTCCCCCTGAGGCAAAGACTCTGGGGCTCTGGTCAACATTTACCCCATGATACCCCCATCCTCAGGCAACATAAAAGTGAGATTCAGGCAACTTGAGCCAGGCATGGTGGCACATGTCTTTAATCCTAGCATTTGGGAGGCAGAGGCAGAGGCAGGCGGATCTCTGTGAGTTTGAGGCCAGCCTGGTCTACAGAGTGAGTTTCAGGACAGCCAAAAACCAAAACCAAAACCAAAAACCAAAACCAAAAAAACCCACAAATAAAGAAATCAAACGGTTCCTGGTTCCTCCTCCTCCTCCTCCTCCTCCTCCTCCTCCTTCTTCTTCTTCCTTTTTTTTGTTTTTGTTTGTTTTGGTTTTTTTTGAGACAGGGTTTCTCTGTATAGCTCTGGCTGTCCTGGAACTCACTCTGTAGACCAGGCTGGCCTCGAACTCAGAAATTCACCTGCCTCTGCCTCCCAAGTGCTGGGATTAAAGGCGTGAGCCCCCACTTCCCGGCCCTTCTTATTTTTATTTTATGTGTGCAAGAGTTTTGTTTACCTCTGTGTCTGTGCACTGTGTGTGTGCCTGGTGCCCATGGAGACCAGAAGAGGGTGTCAGATCCCCTGGTACTGGAGCTATAGTGGGAGCCACCATATGGATGCTGGGAACTGAACTTGGATCCTCTGGAAAAGCAGCCTGTGCTCTTAACAGCTAAACCATTTCTTCAGCCCCAAATGAAATGTAATTAAAACAAAGAAGAAAAGGCCTACTTAGTGTAACATAGTGCTTCTATTTGAAGTAATCTAGATTTTAAAAGAAAGTTTTATTTTATTTATTTTAATTGAGTGTAAGAGCTTGAGGTAGAGATGGGTTCGATTCTCAATATCCACATGGCAGCCCACAACCATCATAGCTCTAGGGCCAGGAGATCCAATGTCCTCTTCAGGCTTCCACAGACACTATATGGAATGTGGTGCACAGACATTCAAGCAGGCTAAACACCATTCACATCAAACAAAGAGGCCTGGAGAGATGACTCAGTCATTAAGAGCACTGGCTGTCCTTCCAGGGGCCCAGGCTCAATCCTGAGCTCCCACATGGCAGCTTGTCTGTAAAATTCAGTTCCAGAGCTTAGAGACCCTCATATAGACATATGCAGGCAAAACACCAATACACATACAATAAAAATAAATCTTTTTTTTTTTTTTTTTTTTTTTTTGGTTTTTTTCGAGACAGGGTTTCTCTGTGTAGCCCTGGCTGTCCTGGAACTCACTTTGTAGACCAGGCTGGCCTCGAACTCAGAAATCCACCTGCCTCTGCCTCCCAAGTGCTGGGATTAAAGGCGTGCGCCACCACCGCCCGGCAATAAATCTTTTTTTAAAGGATAGTGTGAGGGCTGGCTGCTATTCCAATGGACCTGGGTTCAGTACCCAGCACATGACAGCTCACAAGTGTCTGTAACTCCAGCTCCAGGGAACCCAACGTCATCACACAGACTCATTTCACATAGATACAAATGCAGGTGAACACCAATGCACATAAAATAGAAATAAATAATTTTTTAAAAAGTGCTATGTGGGGGGCTGGTGAGATGGCTCAGTGGTTAAGAGCGCTGACTGCTCTTCCAAAGGTCCCAAGTTCAAATCCCAGCAACCACATGGTGGCTCACAACCATTCGTAACGAAATCTGACACCAGAAAAATGACACCATGCTCCTTCTTCTATCGCCCTATTCCTCTGAGGCAGGGTCTCTCACTGAAGCTGGAGTTCAAGTTTCTTTGGCTAGGCTGAAAGCCAGCGATCCGCAGCCATCCTCCTGACTTCAGGTCCACACCTGACTTGTTACCTAACTACTAGGATCCATATGCTGGTCCTCAGGGTCGCACAGCAAAGGGCTGCTCCTCACGGTCGCGCAGCAAAGGGCTCCTAAATGTTGAGCCCTGACTGTCTCCAGCATCTGATCTGCATGTTTGGAAGGACAGGGGAAACGCTCCTGATAAGAAGCTTAGCTTAAGGCCAGCCAGCTCCCAGGGGCAATGGAGAGATGAACTTAAGCTCCCAGCAGGGTCTGTTTGCTCTCGTGCTTGCTCATCTTCAGTCTTTCTGTTTGCCAGTCTCCAGCAGCTCACCTGACTCTTCTCTCCCTCAGCACAACTCAGTTTTTAAGAAAATTTCTGGGGAAACTTTGCACAGGGGATAAAGCGGCTATGCATAGCACAACCCCAAACCCAATTCTGTCAAGTACTTTGTGCTAAGAATATTTTAAAGATCTGAGAGGTGGCTTGGTGCTCAAGAGCACTGGCTGCTTTTCCAGAGGACCCAGGTTTGGTTCCCAGCACACAAGGCATCTCTAGCTGCCTGTAACTCCATTTGCAGGAGAGCCATCGCCCTTTCTGCCCTCCATGGACACCAGCACAGAGCTTGGGAAAATACTTATATATATATATATATATATAATAAAAATAAGTAAATCTAAAATAAATAAGTAAATAAATAGATAAGCAGCAGCTGAGGAAATCCCCTTGTAAAAGGCACCGTGGCTTGATGAAGTTTCTTCCGCCAAAACTCACAATCTCATTCAACTGTCAACATGACAGTATTGAAATAGCCAGGCAGTGGAGGTGCAAGAAGTCAGGCAAATCATTAACTTCCAAGGCCAGCCTGGTCCACAGAGTTCCAGGACAGCCGGGACTACACAGAGAAACCCTGTCTCAAAAAAAAACCAAAATAGACAGACAGACAGACACACACACACACACAGGAGAGGGAGGGAGAGAGAGAGAGAGAGAGAGAGAGAGAGAGAGAGAGAGAGAGAGAGAGAGAGAGAGAGAGAGAGAGAGAGAGAGAGAGAGAAAGATCAGGAAAGAAAGGAAGGAAGGAGGGAAGGAAGAAAGAAATGCTACTAAGAGGTGTTGGGTGCTGGTGACAGACTCCTCAAGAGTGCTTTATCGCTGAAGATTAGATTGCCAGGCTCCTCTGTGACACCTGTGTCCTTCCCCAGGTGTACTTCTTCCTTGCCAGAAGCTGGGTGGATTCAGATACAATGTTTTTTTAACTCCAGAACCCTGTAGCCTCTCCCCTGTAGACAAACAGTATCTTTTCAAGATGCTAGAATGTATCGAATAACGATTAGCTTCTACTCAGCATTGTAGCATTGTCCCTGTCAGCTATTATCAAGTAATCCCTGTGTGCCATGGCAACGTGAATACTGGCAACATCTTTCATGTTGGTCCTAAGTAATATTGACGCTCAGATTGCTCCTTACCCTTCCCAGGGCAGAAGGGAAGAGGCTGCAGACTTGAAAGAGGGGCTCCTGAAGGACAAGACAGGGAGCCAACACAGAGTCAGAATGACAGGCAGGTGATTAAATGTTAAGGAAGCTAATGAAGGGGAATGCAGAGCTCAGCTACAGAGTGCAAGATCCTCAAGGTGAGCGCCAGGAGTCCAGAAGGATGGATGGATGGCTACTTGAATGGGCCTCATCACACAGTGGGGATAGGGCCACCGTAGAGGTGGAGCTCAGGTGAAGCTTAGAGATTCTCTTCCAATTGGTCCCTGGTGGCCTTGCTGTGTGGTTGAATGACAGGCTTCTATGGGGTCTGGTGAAGTTGTTGCACTTTTCCTTGGAGTGTTTGGTAAGTTCTTGGGCTCATTTTTTTTTCACACAGTTTTAATATACACACTCGCCCATGGGTTCCAATCTATATTGAGTAGCTTATAGACGGTGTCAGTCAGAGACTGTGAGTGGTGCTGGTTGGATAATGGTGATTACAGGCACAAAGGAGATGCAGTCATCCTGTGTCTGCATTTACACTCCAAGGAAACACTCAGCCCAAAAGCCACTGTCTCATGCAAATTAGAGCATGGTGGTGACTCAGAGCATTTAGTGGATGGTGACAATCTACACAGTTACCTAGCCTCAGGGGTTCTCTTACAACAACAAAATCCAGGCTGAAAAGAGAAATGTCCTTCTCAGCCTTGGCTGTCCTGGAACTCACTATGTAAACCAGGCTGGCCTCGAACTCAGAAATCCGCCTGCCTCTGCCTCCCAAGTGCTGGGATTAAAGGTGTGCGACCTGCCAAGAAATGTCCTTCTTATCTTCAAGCACAGAATATTGAGGCCAAGGAGAGAAACTTGCAGGAACAACCTGAGCACAGTCCACAGCTGTGATCACAACATTTCAGAGATAGACACTCACACATCACCAGCAAGGTAAGCAGAGGCCCTCTGTATAGTTTGTGACCCTTCACCAGGCCAGCCTCAGGTCACAGTGCCTCAGTCTATCCCAAGGCAGGGAACTAGCTTGGCCTGTAGCCAGGTGTTGAGTGTTTCTAGGACTGACTGGCAAATCAACATGGGTCCCCCTTCATTAGATGTTGGTTCATTTCTCTTCTTCTGCTCTTAACCCCTTCCTGTTTCAAAGGTCAGCAAATATTAAGCAGGAAGATGTCCTGGTCCCACCCTTATGTGCAAGTTTCCTGTCCTCTGCCCTTTTCCAGCCTGAGGGTCCCAGAGCCCCCTTTTCAACAGGAAACAGCACCAAAGACACCTCTTCTGTCTTACAAACTTTATTAGTGCTGGGAAAACGGGGACAAGAAGCTCTTGTCTCTTCAGTCCACTACTGTTTGCCATTGCCATTGATGGGACGGTTCACATGTTCCGGGGAGGACAGAAAGGCCTTGATCTTGGGCCGGGCACTGAGGCGAGCCACATAGGCAGAGAGCAGGGGGAAGTTGTCCAGGCAGCCAGGGGCCAGGACTTGGTGGATCAGCAGCAGGTCCAGCAAGTTGTAATCGGCAAAGGAGATCTGCAGGGGCAGGAGGTGTGGGTCTCAGAAGCTGGGAGGAGGCTGGGGCTGGGGGGCAGAGAGCTGAGGGCCCCCACCTCCACCCCTTAGCTCTGCTCCACTTTACATATGGCTCCCTCTTGTCCTTATCCACAAGGCAAAGGCAATGCAAGAGATGCTCACCTGGTCACCCACGATGAAAGCTTTGCCTCCCTGGTTCTGGGACAGCAGGGTCTCAAAAGGCTTCAGATGCCCAGGCAGGGCCTTCACGTAGTCATTCTTACCATTCTCCTGCCAGGGAGACACCCAAAGATGTACCATCCTCCCACTGTCACAGTGCCCTGGGCACTGGACTCCTGCTGCCCTGTAATGAATTCCAGATATACCCCACCCCCCAGGGACATGGCCTACCACTACCTACTTCCTGGGCTGCCTGGTGTCAGGAGACTAGCCACCACTGTGCCTGCTGCCAACACCCAGGCTTTGACCAGGTCTCAGTCACTTCAGCTGCTAATTCTTTCTTACACCATTCAACCACTCCATCCCTTCTATGCTCTCCCTCCCTACCATAGGCTGCCCTGGACAGCTCACAGTGTAGCTCAGGCCACCCAACTACTGTGATTGCAGGTGTGCATTACCACCCCCAGCTAAGTTCTCTGGTCTTTATCATAGTAAAGCTCTCAGAGCTGGCACCCTGAGGATCATTCGGAGCTTCACATTTAAATCCAGCCATGAACAGACTCTTCAACAGCCCCACAGAGTCCAAGCCAGCTGGTCCAAGGGCTTTAGGACCTGGCCTTCTGCCCCAGCTCTGTCTCTTCATGTTCTGCCCCTATGCACACACCCACACACGTGAGGGCACACACACTCTTCCTATCTGCACCCGCTGACCTCTCCTGAAGCTGTCTATTGGCCCTCTTTACAGTGCCCCAGACTGCCCTACCCTGCTTCGGGCTCTGATACAGGAAAGGAAACTAGGGAGGCAAAAATACACAAAGCTCCTTTGCCCATCGCTCCCAACCCCCACTCCCCGGGATCTAGGCTCACATAGTTGGTGTAGATGAGGGTGACATATTTGCCGCGAAGGTCCTCCACCCCATCATTCACCATATCCATCTGGGCGGCCTCCCTCTGGTTTTTCCCATAAAGCCCTACGGGTTGAGAGAGACAGCATGACTGATCCCTGATTTCCTCAGGCATGTGGCTGTTGGTAGGTCGAGGTCTTGGGGGAGGGGATATGGGCAGTCATGTGAGACCCGAGCTCATGAAAGGCAACAGGAAGCCATGGCAGGCAGACCACAGATGCAGCCTGAACAAGAATAATCTCTGTGTGTCCCTGTTTTGCTCTGTCAACTCAAAACTAAAAAGGGAGTGGCCAGCTGGGCAGATACCCCCTGAAACAATAACTGATACCCCCCCCACCACCCTGCCCACCAGCTGGACCACCTGGGTTCAGGACTTACCCAAAGAGCGGCCAAGGTGTCTCAAGATGGCATTAGATTGGTAAAGGGTGAGGTCTCCATCCTCAAACTTGGGGAGCTGCCCATACAGCTGGAGGGAGGAACAAGAACCTTGGTGATGCTGCTGCCTCCCAGTCACAGCCCTCCTAAGGCCCTACCTCTGCCCCCTCCACTACGGGTGTCACTCACACAAGTGGGCTTGAGCAAGCCTTGCATCCAGGTATCTATGGTAACCACCTCCTCCTTCCAGCTCTGGCCCTGGTCAGCCAGCAGCATTCGCATGGCCTCACACCGCCCTGTATGGAGTCAGGGTAAGGATTTGGGGACAGCATTCAGGCCCAGCCTCAAAGCAATTTCAAGTACAAGGACCACTTGCAACCAGAAGGAGAATAAAAAATGAACTGGAATTTCTTCATGGAGGATAGGAATGGTGGGCTGCAACCCCTACCCCAGACCTCCCCTTCCTGCAGTCATTTGGTCTTACCTCGAACTGGGAAGTAGACAATGGTGTATGGTGGCACTGGGGTGGACAAGAGAAGAATGTTAGGTAGAAAAGGGGTAATGATTAGGTTTCAGAGTGGTACACTTTCCCACCCCATCTCCCGGGTCCCTTCTCTGGTTTGAAACGCCTCCCCATCCCCCACCCCACGCCCCAGGCTCCTGTTGCAAGCTGCCCGGTGCAAAGAGCGCCAGTCGTGAGCGAGCCCAGGCCCCGACAGCTGCAAGCTGGTTGTCCTGGGAAGCTGTGCGGAGCGGACTCACTGCCTGCTGGGTGCGGATTCAGTGCTGCGTAGACAGAGGGGTACTCAGAGTGAGGACGCACGCGTAGGCCACCGGGCCGCCAGCCTTATAAGGGGCATCGCGCTCCGCCCCGGATGCTGACTCAACACGTTGGAGAGAGAAGCCGGTAGCGGAGCTCTGCAGCTCCCGCCTCCTGCCGGGGACACTCGCTTGTGGGACCCGAGTCTGCAGCGGTGCTGGGTTCATTTTTTGGTCCTGCTCCGAGAAGGGTGTGTCCAGCTCCCTTCCACTTTGTACTGGAGCTGGACAGCTTTCTGCAGCATGTGCAACTCTGTCAGCCTTTTGCCTGTCCCCATCTACCAACCTCTGTAGTAGATTCCACTAGTGGCCATCCTTAACTCACCAACTTCTTTCTCCTCCCAAAGAGCTTCATTTGATCATTTGACCTTCGCCAGGAGTAATCAGAAAATTGTTATCCTAACTCCTCACACTCGACACAAACACCAAATAAATGATAAAAATAAACGAGACTAACAGGGTTGGAGAGATGGTGCAGCAGGTAAAGTACGTACTACACAAGTTCGAGCACCTTCTTCTCACCTCAGCACCTACATAAAAAGGGTGCAGCACGCATACAGAATCCCGACTCTAGTCCAGGTGGTGGCGGAGGCTCTCATCTTTAATCTCAGCACTCAGAAGAGAGGCAGGCAGATCTCTGTGAGTTTGAGGCCAGCCTGGTCTACAGAGTGAATCTCAGGACAGCCAAGGCTACACATGAGATTTTTGTCTTAGGAGAAAAAAAAAAAAAGGAACCCCAGCTCTGTGAGAATAGGGACAAATCTTGAGTTTTGTTAGCTGACCCGTCTAGATGAACAGGTAGGCTCCAGGTTGAGTAAGAGACCCTGTCTCAAAAAAATAAGGTGAAGAAAAAAAATTCATCTGTATGATTCTCCACCTTTAAACAGGCCAATCCAAGCCCCACATAACATAGGTGCACATTTACTGAATCTGGAGTCTTTATTCTGTTATGACATCTCTGTATTGTGTAAAACTTTCATTACATAAAACTGAATGATTTTTCAGTTGGTTTAAAAGAATCACCCCTAGTGACATCTTTTTTAAAGATTTATTTTATGTTTGTGAGTACACTGTAGCTGTCTTCAGACACACCAGAAGAGGGCATCAGATCCCATCACTGATGGTTATGGACCACCATGTGGTTGCTGGGAATTGAACTCAGGACATGTGGAAGAACAGTCAGTGCTCTTAACTGCTGGGCATCTCTTCAGCCCGATAATCCTTCTAATTTTAACTCTCAGGGCTAGTAAGAACAAGACAAAAAAAAAAAAAAAAAAAGAAGAAGCAAACAAAATCCACTAAAAGTTAGATTTCTGTTTAGATAAGATTTTATCTTCTCCTCGGTGTCTTACTTACTCTGAGAACTCTTGTTAACTCACCTTGGCTTGTATGTGTAGGGGGCAACAAAACTCACGTATCACCAGCAAGGTAAGCAGAGGCCCTCTGTACAGTTTGTGACCCTCCACCAGGCCAGCCTCGGGTCACAGTTCCTTAGCCCATCCAAAGCCAGGGAATTAGCTCTGGCCTGCAGCCAGGTGTTGAGTATTCCTGGGACTGACTGGCAAATCAACATGGGGCCCCCTTCATTACATGTTGGTTCACTTTTCTTTCTTCCTTCCTTCCTTTCTTTCTTCCGTTCTTCCTTCCTTCCTTCCTTTCTTTCCTTTTTTGTCCCTGGTTTTTAAGACAAGGTTTCTCTGTATAGATCTGGCTGTCCTGGAACTCTGTACACTCCTACACTCTGAAGATCAGGCTAGCCTCCAACTCAGAAATCCACCTGCCTCTGCCTCACAAGTGCTGGGATTAAATGTGTGCGCCACCACTGCCCAGCTCATTCATATATATATGTGTGTGTGTGTATGAGAGAGTTGGGGTGGGGGTGGGGGTAGAGGCAGGGTTTCTCTGTGTAGCCTTGGCTGGCCTGGAACTCACTTTGTAGACCAGGCTGGCCTCGAACTCAGAAATCCGCCTGCCTCTGCCTCCCAAGTACTGAGATTAAAGGCATGCACCACTATGCCCACTGTTTTGTTTTGTTTTTTAGATTTATTTATTATATGTAAGTACACACCAGAAGAGGGCATAAGTTCTCATTATGGATGGTTGTGAGCCACCATGTGGTTGTTGGGATTTTAACTCAGAACCTCCTGAAGAGCAGTCAATGCTGTTAATTGCTGAGCCATCTCTCCAGCCCTAATTTCTCTTCTTCTTCTGCTCTTAACCCCTTCCTGTTTCAAAGGTCAGCAAATATTAAGCAGGAAGATGTCCTGGTCCCACCCTTATGTGCAAGTTTCCTGTCCTCTGCCCTTTTCCAGCCTGAGGGTCCCAGAGCCCCCTTTTCAACAGGAAACGGCACCAAAGACACCTCTTCTGTCTTACAAACTTTATTAGTGCTGGGAAAACGGGGACAAGAAGCTCTTGTCTCTTCAGTCCACTACTGTTTGCCATTGCCATTGATGGGACGGTTCACATGTTCCGGGGAGGACAGAAAGGCCTTGATCTTGGGCCGGGCACTGAGGCGAGCCACATAGGCAGAGAGCAGGGGGAAGTTGTCCAGGCAGCCAGGGGCCAGGACTTGGTGGATCAGCAGCAGGTCCAGCAAGTTGTAATCGGCAAAGGAGATCTGCAGGGGCAGGAGGTGTGGGTCTCAGCAGCTGGGAGGAGGCTGGGGCTGGGGGGCAGAGAGCTGAGGGCCCTCACCCCCACCTCCACCCCTTAGCTCTGCTCCACTTTACATATGGCTCCCTCTTGTCCTTATCCACAAGGCAAAGGCAATGCAAGAGATGCTCACCTGGTCACCCACGATGAAAGCTTTGCCTCCCTGGTTCTGGGACAGCAGGGTCTCAAAAGGCTTCAGATGCCCAGGCAGGGCCTTCACGTAGTCATTCTTACCATTCTCCTGCCAGGGAGACACCCAAAGATGTACCATCCTCCCACTGTCACAGTGCCCTGGGCACTGGACTCCTGCTGCCCTGTAATGAATTCCAGATATACCCCCCCCCCCAGGGACATGGCCTACCACTACCTACTTCCTGGGCTACCCTACCCCCCAGATTCAGGCTCACATAGTTTCTGTAGATCATGGTGCCATATTTGCCGCGAAGGTCCTCCACCCCATCATTCACCATATCCACCTGGGCGGCCTCCCTCTGGTTTTTCCCATAAAGCCCTGCGGGTTGGGAGAGACAGCATGACTGATCCCTGATTTCCTCAGGTATGTGGCTGTTGGTAGGTCGCAGTCTTGGGGGAGGGGATATGGGTAGTCATGTGAGACCTGAGCTCATGAAAGGCAACAGGAAGCCATGGCAGGCAGACCACAGATGCAGCCTGAACAAGGATAATCTCTGTGTGTCCCTGTTTTGCTCTGTCAACTCAAAACTAAAAAGGGAGTGGCCAGCTGGGCAGATACCCCCTGAAACAATAACTGATACCCCCCCCACCACCCTGCCCACCAGCTGGACCACCTGGGTTCAGGACTTACCCAAAGAGCGGCCAAGGTGTCTCAAGATGGCATTAGATTGGTAAAGGGTGAGGTCTCCATCCTCAAACTTGGGGAGCTGCCCATACAGCTGGAGGGAGGAACAAGAACCTTGGTGATGCTGCTGCCTCCCAGTCACAGCCCTCCTAAGGCCCTACCTCTGCCCCCTCCACTACGGGTGTCACTCACACAAGTGGGCTTGAGCAAGCCTTGCATCCAGGTATCTATGGTAACCACCTCCTCCTTCCAGCTCTGGCCCTGGTCAGCCAGCAGCATGCGCATGGCCTCACACCGCCCTGTATGGAGTCAGGGTAAGGATTTGGGGGATAGTGTAAAGGCCCAGCCTCAAAGCAATTTCGAGTACAAGGACTGACTGGCCATGGTGAGGGAAGTAGAGCCTTGCAACCAGGAGGATTAATGATGAATTGCAATTTCTCCATGGCAGATAGGAATGGTGGGCTGCAACCCCTACCCCAGACCTCCCCTTCCTGCAGTCATTAGCTCCTACCTGGACTTGGGAAGTAGACAATGGTGTACGGCGGCACTGGGGGACAGGAGAAGAATGTTAGGTAGAAGAAGGGGAATGATTAGGGTTCAGTGTGGTGCACTTTCCCGCTCCATCTCCCGGGTCCCTTTTCTGATTTGTTCCCCACACCCCGTCCCAGGCTCCTGGTGCAAAATGCCCGGTGCAGAGAGCTCAGTCCAGAGCGAGCCCTGGCCCCGACAGCTGCAAGCTGGTAGTTCGGGGAAGCTTCAGGGCGTGGACTCACTGGCTGCTGTGCAGAGAGAAGTGGGGATCAAGTGCTGAATAGTCAGAGAGGTGTCTCAGGGATGGAAGCAAACACAGGCCCCAGGACAGCCAGCCTTATAAGGGGCATTGCGCTCCGCCCCGGATGCCGCCCCGGATGCTGACTCAACACGTTGGAGAGAATAGCCGGTATTGGATCTCTGCAGCTCCCGCCTCCTGCCCGAGACACTAGCATGTGACCCGAGTCGGCCACAGTGCTGGGTTCATTTTTGAGTCCTGCTCCGAGAAGGGTGTGTCCAGCTCCCTTCCACTTTGTGCTGGAGCTGGACAGCTTTCTGCAGCATGTGCAACTCTGTCAGCCTTCTGCCTATCCCCATCTACCAACCTCTCTAGTAGATTCCGTTAGTGGCCATCCTTAACTCACCAACTTCTTTCTCCTGCCCAAAGAGCTTCGTTTGCTCCTTTGACCTTCGCTAGGAATAGCCAGAAAACTGCGCTTTTGTGTTCTTTATGTCAGAGATCTGAGGAGCTTCAAAAAGCGAAGAAAAATCAAGTGAAGAGACAAAGTTGCAGTTGTATGTCAAAAACCTTAGTTGGTGGTTCCTCGCCTTTCTGACATGGACTCTAGTTCTTCAGCCCTTCAAAAATAACAGCTGGAGAGATGGCCCCGATGTTCAAGGCATTTCCAGATCTTACACAGGACCCAAGTTCAGTTCCCAGAACTCAGCCAGGTAGCTCACAACTGGCTTGAACTCTGGAGCCAGATCTGACACTTGGGGCTTACTTGGGGACTGCACTCATTTGCACAAACAGAGACACATAATTTTTAAAAATAAAAAAAATAATAACAAAATAAACACCTGTCCCTAAAGGCTACCACACACAACCTCACTGTTACACACACCCAAGTGTGTGAGCCCACAACTGAGAGGGAGGGAGAGAGAGAGAGAGAGAGAGAACATCATATCACATCACATCACACTCTTCAGTCATGCCCTCTGGTGTTGAGGGGGCAGCTATGTCTTCCCTCAGGCTGGCTAAGGGCTGTTTCTTTCTTCAGTCTCCCCTTCCTTCCTTGCTTCTCCCTTCTCTGTGTCTCCCTGGGTAATGGGGATTTGGACTATTCAAGCAGTTGTAGGTAGCTACACCTGTGTCTCACTCTTTCCTCCCGCAGCCTGCCTGTCCTAGCTGGTGTCTGGTTCTTTTTTTTTTTTTTTTTTTTAAAGATTTATTTATTATATGTAAGTACACTGAAGCTGTCTTCAGACACTCCAGAAGAGGGCGCCAGATCTCGTTACGGATGGTTGTGAGCCACCATGTGGTTGCTGGGATTTGAACTCCTGACCTTCGGAAGAGCAGTCGGGTGCTCTTACCCACTGAGCCATCTCACCAGCCCTGGTGTCTGGTTCTTTTTCTTTATTTTCTTTCTTTCTTTCTTTCTTTCTTTCTTTCTTTCTTGTTCTTTTTTTTCACTTTTTTTCTCTTTTTTATTTTTATTTTTATTTATTTTTTTTTTTTGGTGTCTGGTTCTTGCTGGTCTGTCTCCTCCTCTTTCCCTACTCAGTTACTTCAAAGGAGCAGAAGTCAACTTCTCATTTTGAACTGAAATTCATGCAGAAACATTTTCCACGCCCAACCCTGCCCCTAGCCCCTCCCCAGGCTTTGACTCTGTGCCCTGTGGATCATAAAATACTGACCATTCCCCTTTCCCACAGCACAGTCCTGGCCTTTCTGCCCCTTCTATAGAGCACAGACATGTGTGGGGGCTAAGGGACTACTGGATTCCCAGTCCCTATTGGACCCCAGGCTGAGCCTGCCCTTTCTTATTGTGTTCATCTACTCCCCTCTCAGTTCCTGGCTGTATCTGGGATGCATCTGCATCCGTAGAACCTGGGACAGGTGTATATGCATGCACTGTAGCGTCACATTCTCAACTACTGTCAGCTCCCTCAGGCCCCAGTTTTCATCACTGAGGTTCTGGGCCTGTTGGGAGCTATTAAGACAACTCTTGATCTCTGAATTGGGCCTCTCCCCCGAGAAGAAAAGGGAGTCAAAAGCGGGCCACCACACACCGATTCTGAGAACAACCACAGAATGTTCCAGCCCTAAGTCATCACAGATGTCCCGACCAAACCCTGATACCACCAAGTTCCTGCTTCCCTGTGTAACTGCCTAAAAAATGTGCAAATTCTATTGCCCCCAGCCCCCCACTGATAAGTACTTCTCCTTTTGCTTGTATTGCCCCACCCCTCCTGCTGATAAGTATCTGTACTTCCCCTTTTGCTTGTGCATTTAAGCCTTGGGCCTTTCTCAATGCAGTGGGGTCTTGATGCAATTCAGAAGGTTTCCTTGTCATTATTCGCACAAGACCCTCGTCTCTCTCTACCCTCCCCCCCAATTTGGTTCTTAGGAGAAGGTCCCCTCAAGACCCTCGAAAAACTGGACCTGCTGGACGGGTCATGGGCCCTTCTTGTGTTCTTGAATTTTTTTTTTCTTGCCTGGTGGAAACTGCTAGCTCCTAACAGTGGGCTCTGTTTAGACTGCATAAGCTGGCCTTAAACTTGTAGCAACTCCTCTGCCTCAGTCTCTTAAGTGCTGGAACTACAGGTATATCACTGAACCTGTTACTCTGCTCTCAAAGATATAAAGGAAGAAGAAAATCTACACTCTAGCCCTCCCCCTCCCCCAACCCATACTTTGGGTTACTGCCTTATTCAGAGTATCTGGCCCAAGAACTAGAGGACTTTATGTAGTTATAAGTACAGATTTTTGACCTGTAATCCCATCACCTGAGAGACAGAGATAAGACTCCTAGTTAGCTAGTCAGACATGCTGGAATTGGTGATCTTGAGTTTATTTGGGATTCTGCCTCAATTAAAAAAAAAAAAAAAAAGGGCAGAGAGCCATTGAGGAGGGTGCCTGGTGTTGAAAGACCCTCGAGGGGAGACCCTCACTCAGACACTCAAGTCCCGGGACAGCCGCGTACCCAAGAAGACACTGAGACCATACATAAAATGTAGAAGGCAAGATTTAATAAAGCAGCGACATGAAAGCACACAGACCAGAGCTCTGGGGTCGAAATAAAGCAGCAACATGAAAGCACACAGAGCTCTGGGGTCGAAACTCATACACCTTTGCACAGGGTAGAGGAGTCTCGACGACCAGCCAAAATTTTTCACAGGCTTATATAGTAAAACTCAAAGGGGGAGAACTGGGCAGGGAAAGTACAAGTTTACATCACTAGGGAGTTCTGCCAAGGGACAAGGGGTTCTGCCAAAGGATTCTACGTAACTAAGGAGTACCTGGTTCATTTTGAGGTTGTTTCAGGAGGCCTTTATCTCAAAAATGTTCTTGGTCGAACTTTAGGGTGAGGAGTTTTGGGGTGAAAAGTTTAGGAGTGTTCCGAGAACAACCTTTAGATGGGAGGGGGTGGGCTCCGAGGTAAAAAGTTCATGTTCTCACAAGAGGCCAGTAATTTTTCATTCTTCAGTGTCAACTTCAGACCTCCACACACAGGTGTGCGCGTGTGAACATGCATTCATATACATGCAAACACACACATGTGCAAAAAGAGAACTGAGCTGGGCTGAGCTGAGTAAGATTATGTATGACTAGAATCCCAGCCCTCTGGAGGCTGAGGCGGGAGGATTGTGACTGCAAAGGAAACCCGACCTGAAGACTGAGGTACTGTCTAAAAATTACTTCCTAAAATCCTGGGGAGGAGGCCAGAGACTCTTCTGTTCCCACCAACGGTATGGAAGGAATCCCTGCATCTTCTCACCTGGAAGGAATCCAATCCCAGGGAGAGATGAACTCCAGTTCCACAGAGTGTGGTTTTCATGCCTGTGACACTCCAAAATACAGGAAACTGCCAGGAGGAAGCAGAAGGTGTGGCCCTGGGCCAGAGGCGGGCCAGCTTCCCTGGGCAAAAGGATGGGATATGTATGTTTGCGAGGGTTTTGTTGCTGAATCATAGTGACTTGACTAGATTGCTACAATTTATCCATTTACCAGCTGGGGCGCAGCTGAGCTCACAGGGATGATGGATTCAGCTGCCCGACGGGATTGCATATTAGTTGGGTAAACAGTAGAGCTCACGCTACGTGTGTAGTAGAGAGACAGCTGAGTCATGCCGGAAGAACACATTTCACTTGCTAAGATGCTGCCAAGGTAGCTGGAATGTTTTCCGCTTCCACCAGCATTGTGGAAGAACTCCTCCAACCTCCCCAGCGCGAAGCAACGAAGCAGCAGCAACAACTGCAGCTTTCTTTCGCCTTGCCATCCAAATGGATGTGGTGCTGCTCAGTGGTAGAGGGCTTGCCTTTTTTTTTTTTTTGCCTGAGGACTGAGCTTTGATTTCCAGCTGGACATTTTGTCGTGTTCTGTCTTGGTTGTGTTAACTTAGTTTCTTGTGTTGAGTTTCTTTTCCTGAGCTTTTTTGCACATGGGTACATTGTCTCTGTTTAAGTACCATTTCCTATCTTCTGCATAGCTGTCTGTGCTGTACCACCTTTAATCTCGGCAGTCAGGAGACAGAGATAGCCGACCTCTGTTTATCTTTTTCCAACAGTCTTCAACAGTCTCCAACAAATGTTTTACTCACCATTTTATTCTACAGTTTAAGTTGTTTTACACACACACACACACACACACACACTCATACAATTGTTCATGGGCCCTGCCAACTCTATCAAAGGCTGACCTCAAACCCTCCACATATTGGAAAATGACCTTGAACTTCTGATCCTCCTACTTCTACCTCCTTAGTGCTGGAGATGCAGGTGTGTCCCACCACACCCAGTTTCTATGGCGCTGGGGGTGGAACTCTGAACTTTGTGCCTGTTAAGCACACATTCTGCAAACTGAGCTACACGCCCAGCCTGATTTATCTGTATTTAAGACACGGTCTTGGGAAAAGTGAAGAACGAAATTCAAGTGAGCGGCAACCTGGAAGAAGGAACTGAGAGAGAGACAAGTCTGAGCCTGCCCTACTTTGATGAATCTGCCGGGTCATCAGTGAGCAGTTACTGGCGCTAACAAAGAACTTCAAGAACGAGGAGAGTCCTAAGGAGGAGACTGGGCCTTGGCTGACAAACTCAAACTGACAAAAGGATAGGATTATCCAGTGTTAGGATTTGGTTCTTCTATAAAAGGCAGGAGATGAAGCTGAAGTGGTTGGCTGAGGCCCACAATTATTGGAAAATATGTAGCTGCCATTTGACACCAAGAGGGACCACCAGGCAGAACCCCAAGGAGCCCTCTCAAAATGACCCTGGACATCCCGAAGCTTTGGAAGCCTCAAAGAGTCTCATGCTCTTCCTGGTACCAAAGCAGAGATGGCATGTCACAGGATTTCTGACTCCTTGAAGTTGGGGCAGGGGTCTGTTGGGTTTTATGTCTCTAGGCAGTACATGAATAATAGAGCTTGCATCCATAGAAACTAAAATGACTACTTTAAAAGAAAAGAAGAAGAAGAAGGAGGAGGAGGAGGAGGAGGAGGAGGAGGAGGAGGCAGGGCCTTGGGACTAACTCAGGTTAGTCTGAGGCTCCTGAGCTGTCGCCATCCTCCTGTCTCAGCGTCCCATGGAGCTAGAACTTTAAGTGTCGTTTACTGCAACCACCAGCTTTTTATATTTTCATCTTTCAGTTTTATATGGTATGTGAATCTGTTATTTACTGTTTCAACGTTGAGAAAATCACTTATTTATTTATTGTGTCATGCAAGGGAGTGTCACATCATGCTTGGTGGCAATGCCTTTATCTGCTGAGCCATCTTGCTAGCCCACTCTTTATTCTATTTTACACTCCTAACTGTCCTTTTTGTGCTTCTGTATTTCCACAATGTGCGTCCTCTGTGTGTACTTGGCTCTGCAGAAGGCTGTTGCAGTTGATGCAACGGGAACTTGTGAGACACTTGCGCCCCCTGGTGGACTTGATCAGTCTATTGTTTTACTTTGCCAAACTAGGATTTATTAAAACTCTGGTTTTAGTTGCCAACCTTAGTGGCTTCAAGGAGCTGAATCCCAGGGAAATGAGATGACAGCCAATCTCTTGTCACCCGCAAGCAGATCCTGAGATGAGAGGCTCTCCTCAAGACCCTTGGGGCAGGAAGGACTTCCAGACTCTAATATGTCAGTCTTAGAGCATTTGAGGAGAAAGCATGGATAGGAGAAATTCCCTCTTCCCCCAGCACCTCTCTCCAGCACAGTCTGCAGCCATCTGACCGGGAATGCCCGCAGCTGCATTAGGTCAGTAAGTGACAGTGTGACAGCAACGACAGTCCTTCCTCAACCATGGGGGACCAGTGGTAAGGACTGGGTGACAGTGGTCCCATGGCCTCCCTTTGTCAATACCTTCATGCACTCTCAGTCTCAAACTTCACATCTACACACACACACACACACACACACACACACACACACACACACACACACACGTCAACCACCTGTCTCTTAGAAGTATGTCTGCTCAACAACCCCTAACCTCTTGTTTTTGTTTTAATTTTGATTTATCTTATGTTACATGCACGAGTGTTTTGCGTGCATGTATGTGCATCACATGCACCATGGTGCTCTTAGAGGTAAGAAGAGAGCATCAGATCCCCTGGAACTGGATGTATGGATGCTGTGACCACTATGTGAGTGCTGGACACTGTACCCGGGTCTCTGAAAGACCTTCTAACCACTGAGCCGTCTCTCCAGCTTTTTTTTTTCTCATTTTTTTCCCCCCTGAAACAACTTCTCTCTGCAATTTGCTAGTGGAGTTGAGGTTAGTGTGTGCTAGGTCACCACAGAATGTGAAGGCTTGGACTGAAGAGATGGCTTAGTGGTTAATAAGAGTAGTGACTTGAGCTGGAGAGATGGCTCAGCGGCTAAGAGCACTGGCTGCTCTTCCAGAGGTCCTGAGTTCAATTCCCAGTAACCACATGGTGGCTCACAACCATCTGTAATGGGATCCGATGCCCTCTTCCGGCGTGTCTGAAGACAGCTACTCATAGACAATAAATAAATAAATAAATCTTTAAAAAAAAAAAAAAAAGAGTACTGACTGCTCTTCCAGAGGTCCTGAGTTCAATTCTGAGCACCTACATGGTGGTTCAGGCCCATCTATAAAGGGATCCGATGCCCTCTTCTGGCATGCAGGTGTACATGCAGCAGAGTACTTTCACATAAAATAATAACCAAACCAAACCCCAAATCCAAAACCCAAAAACCAAATTAAAAAAAAAAAGTTTGGGGGCTGGAGAGATGGCTCGGCAGTTAAGAGCACTGGCTGCTCTTCCAGAGGTCCTGAGTTCAAATCCTAGCAACCACATGGTGGCTCACAACCATCCGTATTGGGATCTGATGCCCTCTTCTGGTGTGTCTGAAAAGAGTGTCAATGCACTTACATATGTTAAATAAATAAATTTTTAGAGAGAGAGAAAGAGCTTCCACATGGAGGACCTTGGCCATCACCTGCCTCTGTAGATAAAGTTTTATTGGATCCTTGTTTGTTTTGAGACAGGGTTTCTCTATGTAGCTCTGGCTGTCTCTGTATACCAGGCTGGCCTCCAACTCACAGAGATCTTCCTGTGTCTGCCTCTTGAGTACTGGGACTAAAGGTCCAACAGCTTTTGGGCAACAGCAGCGGTGGGGATGATGAGCCAGAAATTAAACGTGTGCAGTGTGCTGTCCATCCTGTGCCGAAACTCTGCTGACCCCTTATACAGTGTCCTCAAGACACTGAGTCATGAGCACCTCTCAGTGTCATTTGCTTCTCCAGGGTGGTCGCTGTGGAGTGTCCCAGAGCAATGTCCAGCACTTGCCAACATCCCTGCACTGACATCAGGGTCCAGCGGGTGGGAGTTCCAGACACTCCTGCAGTAGACTCAGAGGGTCTCAACAGCTTCAGATACTACCTCATTGCTCGGGACCACAGAGAAAATGCCACCAAGCTGGCTCAATGCCTTTCCACAGACCATGGTCCCTCAGAGTAAGCACTTCTCTCTGTAGGATGACAGGCAATGTGCCAAAGTCATGAAGGCCTCCCAGGCAGCAGAGGCCACTAGGGGAAATCATCGCTTTTTATATACTTTTCTATTTCTTTTTAAATTTATTTATTTTATGTCATTGTCCTCAGACACACCAGAAGAGGGCATCAGATCCCATTACAGATGGTTGTGAGCCACCATATGGCTGCTGGGATTTGAACTCAGGACCTCAGCACCTCAGTCAGTGCTCTTAACCTCTGAGCCATCTCTCCAGCCCCCTATATACTTTTCTGTTACATTTGGTATGAATGTGTGCGTGCATGCGTGCATGCATGTGTGTGTTTATGTGTGCACTCATGCTCATACCACAGTACCTGTGGAGGCAAAAGGATAGTCTGCTGGAGTTGGCTTTCTCACTCTATCTCGTAAGATCCAGAGATAGAATTCACGCCATTAAGCTTGGTAGCAGGTCCCTTTACTCTCTAGCCACCTCGCTAGCCCAGGGTTCTCCAGTCTTACTCTGTACAAATGAGGCTTTGGTGTAGAAGTCTAGCCAGGGAAGCATTCTACCCTGTTCTTCTAGCTTCTCTCACTCATCACCTCCAAGGACATGTTTTAGAGGTGAGGAGAAAGGGAGGGGAGGTGCAAGGCTGAGCAATGAAGGCAGCAAACATTGCCATGGTGTCTGCAGTGACTGGCATTCTGTGAAGTTCACCATAGCATAGAATCCTGACGGAAGTGATCACCTTGACTTTGTAAAGACATCAACGGCAAAGGTTATGGAAGGGCTGAAAAGGGAAGTGCCATCACCGAGGCCTTCACAAAGTAAGAAATTATAAATTAATGTCTGTAGTTTATAACATCAGAAATGAAGATCTCGCTTGCTTTTAAGATAGGGCCCCAAACCAGACTCACAGAGATCTCTGCTTCCTGACAGCTGAGATTAAAGCATGTCTATAAAAATATAAAAATATATAAATAAAAAATTTATCTTTTAATTGTGTATGTGTATGTAAGTGTGTGTCCACATCTATGTATAGGTATGCGCATGTGAGTGCAGTGCCCACAGAGGCCAGAAGAGGGCATCAGATCCCTTAAAGCTGGTTATGAGTGGTTGTGAGCTGCTCCATGTGAGTGCTGAGTACTGAACGCCAGTCTTCTGTTACTGCATTATGTGGTCCTAACTGCTACACTGTCTCTCTTGCCTCGTAGTTTTAGTTCTGTTTGTTAGATTTAATCTTTTTTATCCTGCTTGTGTGTGTGTATTTGCACGGTGTGTGTCTGTGGGTGGCGCACTTGTGAGGATCAGAAGACAACTTTGTAGAGTCAGTTTTCTCCTCTACCTTCTTGTGGGCTCTTGGGATTGAACTTGGGTTGCCAGGCTTGCTCCACAATCCCCCTTACCAACAAAACCACCTTGCCAAACCTGCTTGTGTTTCGGATGTGTGCCTGAGATCAGTCTCAGGGCCTTGGACACGCTAAGTTATTACCCTACTTCTGAACTATAACCAATGATATGATTGCTAGTTTTGGATGCATTGGCTTGTTTGTTTTCATTGTTGTTGTTTTTTTTTTTTTGAGACAGAGTCTATTTACCCTGGGCTGGCCTTGAACTAATGACCCTTCTCTCTCAGCCTCCCATGTCCTAGGACTGCAGGCACGGTTCCCTACCCAGTCCAATTTTGTGTAGTAGTTGTTGTTTTTCAAAACAGGGTTTCTTTTTGTAGCCCTGGCTGTCCTGCAGGATTTTTTTTTTAAGTTGAGAAAACAAGACTCTATAAAGAGGGCAATGTGGTTACTATAATCTCATTTCCAAAATAGAGAAACCGAAAATAGTGCAGTATTCCCTGGGGGAGGTTGGCAGACAGAGACGCTGCTCAGGAAGCAAATCAACACAGACTGCTCCAAGCAGGCAGGTTACAAAACAGTAATAAAGAGTAAACCAGTGCTTCAAAACCCAACCAACCAACCAACCAACCAACCAACCAACCATCCAACCAACTAGCCAGCCAGCCAGCCAGAGTAAACCACTGAAAACCAGCTTAAGAGTTAAAGTGTTGACCACCAGGGGGCGCTGGAGTGCAGAGGCTGAGGCCAAGGGTCGTTCCTATTCACCAGGCCCCCTGAGTATTTTAATGTTTTTGAAGAATGCTAATACTCTGCCAATAGAATTCTGTTGTTTGAGTTTTGCATCTTGCAGGCTCTTATGGCCACAGTTGCCGCTGACAAGCAAAGCTTAGGTCCCTAAAGTGCTTTAATGTGTTTGCCCCAGAACGGGGCATGAGCATTCATTCCGTGTGTTACTCTGCCCCATCTACACCATGCCCCTTGCAGCTACTACAGAGTCAACCAACTTTTTCAGAGTCGTGCCTTTTTTGGCAAGTACATCAATGCGATTGAAATTTTGCTAAACTTCTGTGAGTCATTTCAGTAAATCGATGAACCACTGGAACCCCCAGTTTGGTAGCAAATTTGTCAGGGTACACGAGGTTTAAGCATGCTTTAATCCCACCACTGGGGAGGTGGAGACAGGTGGGTCTCTGTTGAATTGAGGCCAGCCTGATCTACATAGTGATTTCCAGGCTAGCTAGGGCCACAGAGTGAGACTCTGTCAAGGAAAAAAAAAGACAGGAAGCTTGTGACTGAGACAGATCTGACTAAGTCTTTCCCTTGGGGATCTATGCTGGCTTGGGGCAGCTTAGTGTGAGAATGGAGTCGAACTGTGCGCGTAGAGCTAGTGTTGGCCATCTGGTAGTGGAATGGAAAACATGATAATAAGTGAGCTCCCTCAGGTCTGGCCTCAGACATCTGTCTCTGCCTCTTTGAACCCCTAGTACATAGACAGCCCACTCTCTGTCCTAGGCACTGCTGCACCAGCCTGTTACTGAAGATCTAGGTAGGCTAAAATGGAGCTGCCTGGGGCACAGCCCAGGCTCCCTCTCCTCCCACTAGTACCATCTATTCCTGCCTGCTTGGGCTCAGGAAGTGCTGTCTATGACATCCAGACATAGACATATACATAGGACATAGACATGGTCCTCTCTGATCAAAGCTCCTACCTGCCTGTATTCAGGCTCCTCTTAGGAATTTTTTTGTTTTTGCTTTTCTAGAAAGGGTTTCCCTGTGTATCTGTGGCTGACCTGGAACTCGCTCTGTAGACCAGGCTAGCCTTGAATTTAGAGATCCACTTGAGTATGCCTTCCAAGTGCTGAGATTGAAGGAATGTGGGAGATGCTGACCAAAGGTACCATGTTAGCATGACAAATGACAAAGACTGCTTAGAGGCTCAGCATCCCTTTCCCCACTGCTCTGCTGGCAAAACCCTTCCTCTCCCACTCATTTAAGTGATAGAAAGGAGGGGGGGATATAACCACACCAGAGGCAGGTTCTTCCAGAGATGTTTTATCTGTCTGCTTCTGATGGTCTCTGACTCTGTGAGGTCATAATACAAGATCCAACGTCTTCATTCAGTAGCCCAGCATGTCCACAGCATTGTAAAACCTTGGGCTCTGTCCCCAGCACCACAAACACACACACAGATAAACACATAGACACACACACACAAATTCCTTCAGCTATGATGAGCCAAAACAAAACAAAACAAAACAAAACAAAAGGCCGGGCTGGAGAGATGGCTCAGCGGTTAAGAGCACTGACTGCTCTTGCAAAGGTCCTGAGTTCAAATCCCAGCGACCACATGGTGGCTCACAACCATAATGAGATCCGATGCCCTCTTCTGGAGTGTCTATCTCACGTGCTGGGGTCACAGGCTCATGGCTGCTACATTTAGCTTTTACATGGGTTCTGGGAATGGAACCCAGGTTCTCTTCAGCCTTTTATGTTTTGATCCAGAATCTCATCATGTAGCCCTGGCTGGCCTGGAAGTCTACGCAGACCAGGCTAGCCTCAAACTCACAGTGATTCATCAGCACTGCCCCTGAGTACTGGGATTAAAGGTGTGCATCACCGTGCTTGCCGCAGGTCCTCATCGTTGTTGTTTTTAAGATTTTATTCTATATACAGCATTCTACTTCTATGAAGACGGCATCAGATCTTATTACAGATGGTTGTGAGCCACCATGTGGTTGCTGGGAATTGAACTCAGGACCTCTAGAAGAGCAGTCAGTGCTCTTAACCGAGCCATCTCTCCAGCCCCAAGGTCCTCATTCGTACAAAACAAGTACTTTACCAGCCAGCCAGGGCTCTGTGTTCTGAGGAGGAGCTTGTCAAGGAGTGTGGACATATTTTTAACCTATCAATCTCTCTCAGCCAAAGGCAAACCAGTTGTTCTTTCTCTCCTCTCTCTTTTCTTCCTCCTCTTCCTCTTCTTGAGGTTTTTGTTTGTTTGTTTTTGTTTTTGTGTTGTTGTTGTTGTTGCTTTTGTTTTTTCTGGTTTTTCCAGACAGGGTTTCTCTGTATAGCCCTGGCTGTCCTAGAACTCACTTTGTAGACCAAGCTGGCCTCAAACTAACAAATCTGACTGCCTCTGCCTCCCAAGTGCTGGCAGTAAAGGTGTGCGCCACCACGCCCGGCTTCTTGTGTTTTTTGTTTTTGTTTTGTTTTTTGAGACAGAATTTCTCTGTGTAGCCCTGATTATCCTGGAACTCACTCCATTGACCAGGTTGGCCTTGAACTCCAGAGACCCGCCTGCCTGCCTGCCTCTGCCTCCTGAGTGCTGAGGTTAAAGGTGTGCACCATTTGCTTGGCACAAGATGTATTTTCAGAGGGAAGTGATTGTGGTTCGCATGACTAAGCCAAAAGATGGATAAATGGATGGATGGAGTGAAGTCAGCTTCTCAAACCTGGTACCAAGAACTGAAGCCTCCCCCATCCTACTCTGGTGGAGAATTGAGGAGAAAGAGACAGAGAGGGAGAGGTGAAAAGAGAAAGAAAGGGATAGATGGAGACAGAGAAAGATGGAGGGAGAAAGACAGAGAGACAGAGGGAGATAGAGCCACATAGACAGAGACACAGAGAGAGATGGAAAGAGACAGACAGAGACACAGAGAGAAAGAGGAGAGAGGCTCCACCTCAGATGAGGGTGAAGAAAGGGGCATGACGAACTGTGCCAGTGAGGTGGGGTCTGTCAGAGATGGACTCACATTGTTCCAGTTCTTTGTTCATTGAGAGCTCACTTCTGCATCCATAACTAAAGCCAGAGCTGAGGCTCTGGGATGGGCTAGCCTTAGCTCACATGTTAGTCCTGCATTTACAGGACAAGACCTGGCACAGGAGGAAGATGCTGGGGACTAACACGGAATGGGAGGAAGAGATGCCCAGATGGTTGTCAGGTTGGAACTGGGCAGCCATCCCAACGTGTGTGTGACCGTTGCCTCGGCTGAATTTAGGAGCCAAAGGTCGCAATTGCCCTGTTTTTAGAACAGCAGGAAAAAGCATCTGCTTCAGACTTGCAAAATGGTAACTTTCCACAGAGACAGCCCAGGCAGGTGAGCAGGGAGGCCTCAAGCCTCCTGCACCTGCAGTCTGTAGCAGAGGCTGCTGCCTCTCATGGCCTGGTGGCCATACTTTTAAGATGAAAGCAGTCCTGGGGGCACAAGTCTTCCAGTCATTTTCTCTGACAAAAACTAGGATCATGACAGAAGTTAAGCTGAGAGGAAACAGCAAGCTTGTGCCATGGACCCAGGGCGGCAGAAAACAGCCATGCAGGCAAGCAGGCGGGCCAAACAAGGCTCCTCCCTCCAGCCTCTGTCTAAAGTTGGCAGAGGAATGTTCAGAGCTCAGGAGTTGGGGTGAGGGGTGTTGCCAAACAGAGACGCACTGAGCAGTTTGGGGGACTGGAACATCCATTGGTAGAATGAGGAGAGGCCCCAGGCAGGAGTTCACCCCAGCTTTACCCACCCAGGTGTACAAAACCGACGCATGGCCTTCCTAGATCAGACACAAACACCCAGACGAGTCTGGATGTGGCCCCAGATTTCCACCATTGGACTTCGGCCTGAGTATTTAATATGCAAGTACCACGCATGTGTTTAGTAGTCACTGCACTTGTCCACAGAACATGCAGAAGTAGCTGCTGGGAAAGTTTGGGAAAGAATGCAGACTTAGTATCCACCTGCCTGGGTGCAAATTCCAGCTCTGACCCCAGCGTGAGAGAGAACAGGCTCAGAGAGGGTCAGCTACGTTTCTGTGGGACCCACATACAGATAAGAGCAGCTTGGAGAGTCCTGATGACTCGCCTGAGTCCCCTCAGGGTAAGAAGAGCCTCGGGACACTCTCTAGGAAGGTGGCAGGTGGCAGCAAATAGCAGCTGCTGGAGAGGCAACGCTAGGAGATGGTGGGAAACTCCCAGACTTCCTGCCTGTATGACGTAGCTGAGGAATGCAACTCAAGGGCGAAGCCCCGATCCCAGGACTGAACCCTGATCCCTGAACTGAGCCCTGATCCCAGGTCTGAATTCTAATCCTTGGACTAAGTCCTGATCCCTGAGCGGAATCCTGATTTCAGTCCTAAGACCAGCTCTTCATGGTGAGCCCTGACCCCTGGGTTAAACCTGCTCCCTGAGCTGATGATCACTGATCTCATGTTGGAGACCTGATACTCGGGCTGAACCCTGATCCCTTCTCATTTCTCAGCCCTCTCAATCCTAGGAGGGCTATAAAAGGGAAATCTTTTGGGAGAATGAGGCCAGTCGCCTCGAATCTACTCTATCTGCTCTCTCCCAAGCAGCCGCTGGCCAGTGCTTTTAACCTGGGTACAAAAGGCTGTTCCAGCTCCCCAACTGGAGAGCAGATGCAGCCGCCAGTCTTCAAATGCTCCTCCCACTTTCAGAAGAGCAGTGAGCCCCTTGAGCTGCAGGCCTGCCTTGTGACTCTCACACTGGGGACTTGCTGATGGCCTGCAAGTGGGATAGGAGAATCCAACTGTCCATGGCCTCAGATAACACATGAGAACTGGCCACATGCTTACACATGGGACACACTCAAATATATGTGTCACTCCTGAGGGTAAGTGTCTGCCCAGAATGAGTTCACCAAATGAGGATTTAACTAGCTGATACCCTTAGGGCTATAGCTGTATTCCTCTTGGATGAGGGAACCCTGTAGGATTAAAGGTCAGTCGCCTCCCAGCAGGAAGTCCTCTAGTAGGACCTGGAGGTTTAGAGCCCTAAAGGCCCTCTTTCCTGGCAGCTCTGGGCCTGACATTTTAGCAAGGGTAGCCTAGGTGTCAACACGGTGTCTTCATCCTTGCCCCTTAAGCTCACTGCTTTTTTTTTTTTTTTTTTTTTTCCCAATAGGCCCTGGCTGTCCTGGAACTTTGTGGACCAGGCTGACCTTGAACCCACAGAGATTCGCCTGCCTCTGCCTCCCAAGTGTTAGGATTAAGGACAAGCCCTGCACTGGCTCCTGCCATCAGTTTTATTGGTCTGGGGTGGGGGCTGGGGGAGGCAGGTGGACTCACATCTTTATGCAAGCAGCCAGGGGCCGGTTCACATGCTCAGGAGACTCCAGGAAGGCCTTGAGCTTGGGTCGGGATTTGAGGCGCGCCACATAGGCGGAGAACAGGGGAAAGTCATTCAAGTAACCAGGAAACAGGAGCTCGAGATTCAGAAGCACGTCCAGCAGGCGGTAGTCCGCGAAAGAGATCTACAGGACGGGGGAGTGACAGGGCTGGAGCTGAGGCAGGACTGGGAGAAGCGCCACAGAGCAAAGCACTGGATGCTCCCTGCTTCTGCCTCTGCATCTGGCCTCAGTTTACCCCTCTGAGAAAGGATCTGGCAATGAGTGGGTGGGGAAAGGCCTACCCAATGCTCACCTGGTCACCAACAATGAAGGACTGGCCACCCCTGTTCTGGGCCAGGAGAGTTTCAAATGGCTTCAGGTGTCCCGGAAGCTCCTTCTGATACTGGTCCTTGCCCTCCTTCTGTGGTCAGAAATGTGCAGCCAGAGTGACCGAAGTGATCTCCCTTTCCTGCCCACCACGCTTGGTCACTAGCCTGTGGCTCCTACATACCAGGATATGGCGATACTGCCGGGCAATGCGTCTGAATAGGTCTTCCAGTCCATCGTTCACCATGTCCACCAGTGCTGCCTCTTGTTGGTCTTTGCCATAGAGCCCTGGGTCAGCGGGCAGGCAGCAGGCTCAGGTTCTGTACTTGTCCCTACATGTCCACTCAGTCTCAGCCTGGGTCTACTCTCTAACCTTAATTGGAGGTCTTCCCTGCCTACCTCTGGGATGTCATTAGAAAAATGATACAAGTTGGAAACTCACAGCCCTGGCTGTACAGACAGCGACCGCCCAGCAGCACACCAGTAGCCTTCTGGAACCTGGGCCCTGCATGATCCTCTAGGGTGACCCAGGTGGGACATTGGTGGCTGCAGGTGAGGCAATTCAAAGCCCCAGGACATTTTGAGGAACATCTCAGGTGTCTCTCAGGGCTTGGCTTCTGGACTCACCGAAGGAGCGGCCCAGGTGCCGTAGGATAGTATTGGATTGGTACAGGGTGAGCTCTCCATCCTGGAACTTGGGGATCTGTCCAAACAACTGGGAGAAGATCCCTCTGTAAGGGGTGCTGAACCTGGCTGCCCCCAATCCTAGACACAGCACCCTAAGGCTGCGCCCCAACCGAATCCCCAAGGGGGAGAGGGAGACAATTACTCACACAGGAAGCCTTGAATGTGCCTTGCTCCCAAACATCCAAGGTCACCACCTCCTCCTTCCAGCTCTGGCCCTGGTCAGCTAGAAGCATGCGCATAACCTCACAGCGCCCTGTATGGGGGTGCAGGATGAGGACACAGCGAAGAGATCTACTCTCAGAGCATCCTGGGAGAGTTTGGGAGAGTGGAAAGCTGACAAGAGGACTACACTAGCTTGGGAGCCTCATAGGGAGGGGAGATATGTGGTGATAGAGGCCATGTCCTAACATTATCTTGGAATGCGAAGACCCAGCCCCACCATGGCACAGGGAAGGAAGGAAAAGTGACAGACAGTGCAGCTATCTACGGAGGCTAAGAGGGCAGTCCTGGCCCCACCAACCACAACTGTAGTCCTGCCCCAGGTCTCTGTCCCGGCCCGGCCCCAATACAGTCTTGGTCACGCCCTTCCTACACCACTGTTGGGGATTCCCAGGAATGACCCAGAAGACTATTGTTTGTGCCCTTCGTCTTGAAAGTGCTGAGGCCACACCTCGGGAAGGGAAATAGACGATGGTGTAAGGTGGCACTAGGAGAGATAGACAAAAAGCACGATGAAGGAGGACCTTGCCTGGGCTGCAGGGCCAAGGAGCGGTTAGTAGCAGGGGTGAGGTGGGGGTATAATTGCCCCCGCCCTTGCCTCCAGGTTTCTCCTTACTGTTGGGCGGATACAGTGTGGTGCAAGCTCAGCAGGAAGAGAGGAAGTGATCGGGGCCTTATATTGACAGGAAGACTCCACCTCCTCAGACATCCCACACTGCCCCAGAAACAGACCAAGTCCTGGTGTTCAGTGTACCAGCTTCCTGGCAGACGTGGTGGGGGAGGGCAGACTCACCTTTCTATCTGTGGTGCAATATGCTACTGGAGTTTTGCAAGAGGCACACATGGTCACATGATAAGCCTCCCACTTAACACGCCCAAACCACTCGGTTTCTTGTGTGCTCAGGGGTTTGGACAGTGCCTTATATGCAGGTAGGCCTCTACCAACAGTACATGGTATAATAATAAGTGCTCCTTGTAAAAATAAGGCAATGTAGAGGAGCCGTGGTTAATCCCAGCACTTGGGAGGAGGCAGAAGCAAGAGGATCTCTGAGTTCAGCCCAGTCCGTCTGGTCGACAGAGTTCCAGGACAGCCAGGGCTCCAAAGAGAAACCATGTTTATAAATGACAAAAAATAAATAATAACAATAACCATAATAATGGCAGTGTCACCTGGAGTGATGGCACACACCTTTAATTGCAGCACTCAAAGTACAAAGGAAGGTCGGGCGGCACGCCTTTAATCCCAGCACTTGGGAGGCAGAGGCAGGCAGATTTCTGAGTTCGAGGCCAGCCTGGTCTACAAAGTGAGTTCCAGGACAGCCAGGGCTATACAAAGAAACTCTGTCTCGAAAAAAAAAAAAAAAAGTACAAAGAGAGGCAGCCCTTTCGAATTCAAGGCCAGACTGGTCTACAACCAAGATCACCAAGCCAGCCAGAGCTATATAGCAACCAAGCCAGCCAGAGCTATATAGCAAGAGCCTGTCTTTTCAAGAAAAGAATAAAGGGATTTAAAAAAAATTTTTTTAAAGATTTATTTATTATTATAAATGAGTACACTGCAGCTGTATTTAGACACACCAGAAGATGGCATCAGATCTCACTATGGGTGGTTGTGAGCTACCATGTGGTTGCTGGGATTTGAACTCAGGACCTTTGGGAGAGCAGTCAGTGCTCTTACTCGCTGAGCCATCTCACCAGCCCTAAAATTTTTTTTAAATATTTATTTATTTATCACATGCAAGCACACTGCAGCTGTCCTCAGACACACCAGAAGAGGGCATCCAATCCCACCACAGATGGCCGTGAGCTACCATGCAGTCGCCGGGACCTGAACTCAAGACCTCCAAAACAGCAGCCAATGCTCCCAACCACTGAGCCATCCCTCCAGCCCCCCCTTTTTTTTTAAATAAAGGGATTTTAACTAATGAACTATCCCCTCCTCTCTTGGTGATGCTATAACAGAAAACTCTTAGCAAAGAGTTAAGCCTTACATGTACCAGTCCTCAAGGCTAGCACTGTTCCTTGTTTGTAGAGAAATTGAAACAAAGAATTGACGTGGCATGCCCAAGGTCACTCAGCTAGTAAACAGGATTTAAACTTGTTTGGTCTGGTTAGTTCCCTGGGAACCTCATGTCTGTCTGTCTGTCTTCTATCTATCATCTATGCATCTGTCTATCTATCTATCTATCTATCTATCTATCTATCTATCTATCTATCTATCTATCATCGACACTGTGCTTCTCTGTTCTCTGTGTAGCCCTGGTTGACCTGGAACTTGCTCTGTAGAGCAGGCCAGCTTCAAAACCATAGAATGCCACCTGTCTCTGTCTCCTGAGTGCTGGGATTTAAGGAGTGTGCCAGTACTGCCAGGCTGGGAACCTCACTTTTTAAATCCATTTTCCCCCTTTGATACCTTTTTGTTGAAGGGAACAGACTATGTCACTTCACAATGTGCTTCTGTAACATAAACCGTACCACTGGAGCAGGGCATGACAGTGCAGAGCTGGACTCAGTGCTGTGAGCACCAGGATGGAAGGTGCTGAGTGAAGCTAGCCTGGGCTGCATAGGGAAACTGAAAGATTTTCGAATTCCCGGCCCATGTACCAAATGAAAGACCCTCGAGGGAAGACCCTCACTCAGACACTCAAGTCCCGGGACAGCCGCGTACCCAAGAAGACACTGAGACCATACATAAAATGTAGAAGGCAAGATTTAATAAAGCAGCGACATGAAAGCACACAGACCAGAGCTCTGGGGTCGAAATAAAGCAGCAACATGAAAGCACACAGAGCTCTGGGGTCGAAACTCATACACCTTAGCACAGGGTAGAGGAGTCTCGACGACGACTCAAAATTTTCACAAGCTTTTAAAGGAAAAAACCACAAACTGGGAGGGGGAATGGGGAGGGAATAGGGGAAGTTTAACAACCACAAGTTTACTCAACCAAAGAGTCATATCCTGTGATTGGCAATACATCTGGCCTGTTGAAACATTCTGTGGTTGTTCCAGAAAATGTTTTTCTCAAGTATGTTTTCCAGATGGGAGGGGGTGGGCTCCGAGGTGAAAGTTCATGTTCTCACAAGAGGCCAGTAATTTTTTATTCTTCATTCCCCACTTCTTCTTGTAAGTAATTCTAATCTTAGAATTTCAGAAATCTATATCTTTATGTGGAGAATACTGCATTTACTCTATCTTTAACATGGGAACAAAAACAGAATAAGGCAGATTAGTAAACAGAACTAGGCAGGGACCCTTCTAGTGAGGCTTGAGGGTCTCAGCATGACGCAGGTGTACGCAGATCAGATCTCTGGCTGGAACTGGTAAGATGTCCTTGGGGTACCTGGCTCGTTCACTGTAGCCAGTTGTGACCAGACTTCTTTCTGCACCACCTGCAAGCCTTTTAACTTAACATATAGATCATTATTATAACAACATAGGTTTAAACACATTATTTAAGACAGTGATGGGCACTGGAGCCCCATAAAGGATCTCAAAAAGAGTAAAACTGAATCAAGAGGGAGTATTCTCAGTTTTAAATAGGGCAAGGGGAAGGGGCACCAAGTAAGTCTGTGCCAGTCTCTAGGATTAATTTTGTCAAGGTCTGTTTAGAGTTTTATTTATTCTTTTTTATCTTTCCTGAGCTCTGAGGTCTGTACACACAATGGAATTTTCATTTGACCTCTAAATACTTGGCCACACCCTGACTTACCTGGGCAACAAAGGCAGGACCATTATCTGACACTATTGCTTTTGGCACTCCGAACCTTGGAAAATTTTTAATAATCTTCTTGATGACTATCTGAGCAGTCTCAGTTTTACAAGGAAAAGCTTTTATCTATCTTGAGAACGTTCACAAAAACCAGAAGGTATTTATACACATATTTTTTCAGTAAAGTCTATTTTTCAGTAGATGTCAGGTCTGTCTTCTCATGAGAGGACTAGTTTTCTTTCTTCAGTTTTTACTATTTTATACAGGGTTTTTTTTTACCAGTCTTAATTTGTCTATAACTTGATAGTCTTCAGACTGTCAGGATCATTGCTCTTTAGGATGCCTGGGCGGTTAGATTTGCCATCTGATTTTTTTTAGCCACAGCATCTTAGGTCTTTTTCTGCAGATGTCAACAGCTCTCTTTGTCTGTATATATAGAGCTTGTATTAAAGCCACAAGTTTAGCTTTCTGGGCTGAAGTTCCTTTAGGGAGGCTGCTGGCCTAGATCACGTGCTTTCTGTCCATCACTGCACTGCTGTTCCCGCCTTCCGCTCACCTTCAACCTCCAGGCTACTGCCATCCGTGTACCAGTTCAAACTCTCAGGCCAAGGCTGATCTGATCCTTCAGATCATTTCGAGTATGAGTTCCTTCTGCCAGAATGTCAGCACAATGATGAGTAGGTGAAGTCTCAGGCAGTAGTGTGATTGAGGATAGCAGGGGGAGCGAAGGTCACTCGTTCAGTCAACAAAAAGCTCTGACAATGTGTCCATCGGTCAGGGGAACAGTTGGATAATGTTTTCAAGAGCGTTAGTCAGCCATCGGTCATGGGGGCTGAACCACACTTTCTAGGACATGTGCCAAGTTTTGTCTCAGAGTCAATTTATCTGCGTCCTTGACCAGAAGCCACTATGTGCAGACAAGCAGGCCATCTTACAGCCACCAGGTCTAATTTTTTACAAGTATGTCACAGGTCTTTTTCCAGGGTCCCAATCTCTGAGTAAGAACTTTTTTTGGCAATACCTTTGTTCTCAGTCACATCTAGGAGTCCCATAGCTGGGGATAACATTAGGGCAGTCTCAAGAGCATCCAAGGCCATCTAAGATTGTTCTTTTTTTTTTCTATACGAAGGGCTGTTTATCTCTTTAACTCAGCAAAACCTGGAATCCACAATCTGCAAAAGCCCGCAGTGCCCAGGAACTTTTTAGCTTGTTTTGCACTGGTCGGTGGAGGAGTATGAAACACAGTCTCTTTTTTTAGCTGCTTTAACAGGTAGGCCACCGGACTCTTTTAAGGACTCAGCTTCTGTATTAGCACCCCTTTTGTTATCTCTTAAACACATTGATCTTTAGCCAAAAGCTTTTTTTTGTTGCCAGGTACTATCTAGGTTTTTTTAATTTTCCTGACTTTTGTGACCAGCATTTTATTTCTCTTATCTCTTTGTCTCACAGCACAGCTCTGATTCTGACTCTGGTCTCTGTCTTTGTCAGCCTCATGTTTCTTTAACTCTTCTTCTTGTCTGACTCTTATTTACTGTTTTTTTTTTTTAAATATTTTTCATTCAGAGTATCTTTCTCATTTTAGACCTCTCTAATCTCTTTTATCTCTATTTTTACTTCTCTTCACTGTTAACCTATCTCTTCTGGGTCTGCTGAAGATTTGCTTTTAGCTTACTTCTTTGCAGACCTCTGTCCTTCCTTTGTTTCTCCTCCTCTGCACTTTCTTATCTACTTACACTAACTTTTTTACCAACTTATCCTGTCCTTCTCTTAACTTTTGTAACTTTCTGTTACCTTGGTCAGATTGTTGGGACACTTTCTAGTCCCACAGAGAGGAGACCCCCATCAGAGTCTGGCAGTTAGACTCACAGGTGCTCCTTACCTTGGACAGAAGCCCCAAGTGGGCGGATGCCTCCCTCACTGGAGCTTGGAACAGACTCACTGCCAGCAACTCAGGGTGGTGCCACCTTCTGAGATGAGGGAACTTTAGAGCAGAGACGGGAGTGCAGCTCTCACAGCTGGCTGCAACCGGCACTTATCTTAAAGTGAAAGCAGTTTTTCTGTTAACAAGAGACGGGATGGGAGGGACAGGGGAATGAGAAGCTGCCTGGGAACCTGCGGCGCTCTTGGCCGGCTACTCGAACAGCCTCCTCTTCTTTTTATTTCAGCAGCCACAACATCCAGGCCACTGACTTTTCAGGGACCACTCCTCTTTTGCTCCGGATTTCCGAGCTCATTTTTCCCTAGGCTCCAGGTCCATGGGCGGGACCACTGTGACCCGCTGGCTGCTCTCTGGAGTTGGAGTGGGAGGCAGGGCAGCTGTTGATCTGAAAGGAAGTGGTCAGCATAGGGATCTGACAGGATTTTTAGGCTTATTTCAGAAGGCATAACTTAAAAACAGTCGTCAGTCATCAGTCCAAGTCTGAACACAAAGAGACACACAAGACACACACAGAAACCGTAAACCACAAACAAAAACAAGATAGTAACAGACAACATAGACGACTCACAAAAACAAACGTAAACAAACAAAATTACCAAGCGACAGAACCAGAGTCAGAGAAAGGGGAGTGGACACAGATTGTCTCATTTTTAGAAAAACAGTAGTCACAACAAGAGCGGACACGAGACTAAGACAAAAAAGAAACCAGAAGAATCAGATGGCCTCTCCAAGGCCGGCCAATTGAGACCCTCTGCACGAGGTGGGACTCGAACCCACGATCCCGTGACCAGACGCGAGGTGGGACTCGAACCCACGATCTCGCAACAAAACACGAGGTGGGACTCGAACCCACGATCCCGTGACCAGACGCGAGGTGGGACTCGAACCCACGATCTCGCAACAAAACACGAGGTGGGACTCGAACCCACGATCTCGCAACAAAACACGAGGTGGGACTCGAACCCACGATCTCGCAACAAAACACGAGGTGGGACTCGAACCCACGATCTCGCAACAAAACACGAGGTGGGACTCGAACCCACGATCTCGCAACCCCAAATGGTCTCTTGGCCTTCAAAGGGGTCCACCAGGCGTCCCTGATCCTCCCCTGTTCCTCCTGGGACGTCTCCCAGGGCGAACGGACGGTGGACACCTGGACACGTCTATCCTTATCCACCCCGCACTCCCTCTCGGAGCGCGGTCTCACTGAGCGTCCGCAAAACTGAAACTGCGATCGCACCAGACTTAGAAACAGAACACAGACATCAGAACACAGACATCAGAACACAGACATCAGACCAAAGCAGAACAAAGAATCTTACCTCTAAGTGGGTCTAGGACCTCTGGGTGGTCGCGCTGTTTCCCGGCCAATGCACCAAATGAAAGATTTTCGAATTCCCGGCCCATGTACCAAATGAAAGACCCTCGAGGGAAGACCCTCACTCAGACACTCAAGTCCCGGGACAGCCGCGTACCCAAGAAGACACTGAGACCATACATAAAATGTAGAAGGCAAGATTTAATAAAGCAGCGACATGAAAGCACACAGACCAGAGCTCTGGGGTCGAAATAAAGCAGCAACATGAAAGCACACAGAGCTCTGGGGTCGAAACTCATACACCTTAGCACAGGGTAGAGGAGTCTCGACGACGACTCAAAATTTTCACAAGCTTTTAAAGGAAAAAACCACAAACTGGGAGGGGGAATGGGGAGGGAATAGGGGAAGTTTAACAACCACAAGTTTACTCAACCAAAGAGTCATATCCTGTGATTGGCAATACATCTGGCCTGTTGAAACATTCTGTGGTTGTTCCAGAAAATGTTTTTCTCAAGTATGTTTTCCAGATGGGAGGGGGTGGGCTCCGAGGTGAAAGTTCATGTTCTCACAAGAGGCCAGTAATTTTTTATTCTTCAAAACCACGCCTCAAAAAAATAAAACTGACTGGAGGGGTGGCTCGGTGGCTAAGAGCATGTACTGCTCCGCACAGGGTCTGGATCTGGATTCCAGCAGCCACACCAGGCAGCACACAACCCGGGCTCCAGGGAGTCCAACACCTCTGGCTTCTGAGAGCACCTGCACTTACACGCACATCCCCTCCACACATAATTAAAAATGAAATAAATGTTAAAAGATAATGAAACAAATCAGAGCCAGTGAGAAAGCTCAGGGAATTGCCACCAGGTCTGATGACCTGAGTACAGTTCCTGAAACCCACAGTGAGAAGAGAGAACAAACTCCCAAGGATGTTCTCTCATCCCTCCAACCACTGTGCACGCACGCATGCACGCACGCAGCCACACACACACACACACACACACATACACATGTAATAAAATAAAAAATAAATAAACTTACTGCAAAACTGAGGCAGTTGAGAACAACAAATAGTAGCAGTGAAAAGTAAAGGTGCTGATAAGGATTTCTTCACATCCCTTCCTCCCTCCCTTCTCCCCTCCCTTCATCTCTCCTGCTCTGCTTAAAATGTGTGTGTATGGGGGGGGGTCTGAAGGTGTGCTATATGTATATTTGTGTTGTAAGTATTTATGTATATGCATGGTGTGTGTGCTATGTGTATGTATATATGGTGTGTATATGTGTGTAGTGTGTGCATGTGTGTGTGTGTGTGTGTGAGAGAGAGAGATGTGGTATGTATTTGTGTGTAGTGTGTATATGCATGTGATGTGTATATGTGTAGTATGTGTATGTGTGGTATGTGTGTGGGGGATGTATGTATATGTATGTGGTGTGTGTATGTGTGGTATATGTGTGTGTGTGGAGTGTGTGTAGGGTGTATGTGTGTGGGTGATGGGTATACATGTGTGTGGTGAGTGCTCTGTGTGTGTGTGTGTGGGTGGGTGTGGGTGTGTGGTATCTGAGTCTGAGTGTTGTTTCTCAACAGCCATCCACCTTTCTGAACAGGACATCAGATCCCACCCTGGCCTGAAACTTATCTAGCAGGGTAGGCTGGCCAGCCAGTGAGCCCGAAGGACCAACCTTCCTTTCTCCATTACAATTTCAGTCTTTTGTGTTGTTTGTTTGTCTGTTTTGTTTTAATGTGGGTCCTGGGCGTTCAGGTCAGGTCCTTGTGTTTGCAAGGCATGCATCTCACAGTCTGAGCAAGCATCTTCCAAGCCTGAGGGGCCAATCTTCCTGGTATGCCCAGCATTCCAGCCAGTTCCCCGCTGTGGTCCCTCGCTGGAGTTCTCTGTGGGACAGAGCTACCAAGAAAGTGGAGATGCAGTACCATCCGCCTGGAACTCCGAAGCACCAAAATTACCCCAATCAGGAGAACCCTAATAGCCAAGGCTCACGCTTGGGAAGCATGCCCCCTCCCTTGAGCCCATAGCTTTGTGGGGCTGGGAGCAAGTGGAGGAGGTGGTGCCAGAGCTGGGCTCTCATCCCTGGCTCACAGCTGGAGGAACATCTGCCCAGCACAGAGCCGCTTACTAAGAGCTTTCATAGAAACGATCTCATTTCATCTCCCAAGCAACCCTGGGAAGAAGTTAAGGAGGGAGGGAGAGAGGCTTGTTGCCATTACGCCAATGGAACATGGTATCTCAGAGACATTCCTTCATTCTGTAGAAGGATCACAGACTAGGGAAAGCAGATGCTACAGTTTCAATAGGTGACCCCCAAAGGTCTATGTATTAAAGACTGTGGTACCGTTAGCACAGTGGTTTGCCCCCTGTGGGTCACGACCCCTTTGGGGGACGGGGGACTGGAAGGTCTTTTCACAGGGTGTGCATTAGCTATCCCGCATATCAGATATTTACATTATAACTAATGATAGTAGCAAAGTTACAGTAATGAAGTAGCAATGACAATAATTTTATGGTTGGGGGTCACTGCAGACATTTTAAATCTGTAGTTAAAAGACAACTAACAAAACAAAATCTTGAACTAGTGACTATGATAGTTGGTTATATAATGTAATGTTTTACCGGAACCAGATTAATAATTGATCAGAACTCCACTGATCAATATTAGAACTCTGAACTTTTTTGGAGTGGTGGCTGCTGTTTTGAGACAGGGGTTCTCTGTGTAGCCCTGGCTGTCCTGGAACTCACTCTGTAGACCAGGCTGGCCTTGAATTCAGAAATCTACCTGCCTCTGCCTCTCAAATGCTGGGATTAAAGGCATGCGCCACCACTGCCTCAGAACTCTGAGCTTTTAAAGTCCTAATTTAACAGTACATAGTGAGGGGAAGACATTGGAAGCTGTTTTGTCCCTTTTTTGTGCCTTAACTACTTTCTTGTCACCTTCAGTTTGTCACAACCTCCACAACTTGCACTTACCAAGCTCAAAACACCTTCCTAGACCTTCAGATATTTTCTTAGATCCTCGTAAGTTAGGTTTTCATATCTTCAGATCTTACACAAATTTTATTTAATAATTAACCATGAGACACGATCACTGGGAGCAGTCACTGCAGAGTGAGCGCCTTTAGATAAAGGAACAGCAAAAAGTGACATCTAACCCTGTTTAACCTTTTATCGTGAAGCCTGTGAGCAAGGCGAACCTGTTTGCTTTTTAAATAAGAGATCTTAACTAGCTAATGACCACCTCAGTGGCGGATTACCTGGGGCTAAGAAGCTCCTTGCCTGTTCCCGAGCTGTCAAGCTACAGTCAGCAATGTGGTCCGAGATCTGAAAGGATACGTTTTAATCCCGATGTCATAGATCAATTAAAACAACAGAGATTCGTCCATGGTCCGCTGCCCAGACAGTGCTCCCAGGTTCCTGTGGTCTCTATGGCACTGCGGGCAGAGGCAGTCTGGCCATGAGGCTCAGCCGATGAGGGGGTTTTTTCCTGTAGAGAAGGAACATAGGAAAGATGACTTCACCTTGCGTAAGACACATTTTCTGAGCTAGCAATTAGGCAAAACAGCATAAAACAGCAGTGGAACATTATGAAACAATTTCAAAATTATCCACATTTAAATAACAGCCAAATCCCTATTATATTAGATCTAGTGGAAAGGAAAACAAGAGGTGAATGTAGCCACGGTGGCTGGCGGCAGGGAGAAGCAGCAGCGTCCCTCACACAAGCGTGCGTGCTGTGGCCCTTCACACAAGCAAGCATTCCGTGGCCCTGTGACAGCAAAGACACGCGTGGTTAGGCACACATTCTAAATTAGCTCTTGTTAATCTGAATTTCCTTTATGATCTGAAATGTCACCATCATATAAGAAACATTTTAAATTAGGGTGAATCACATACACAGTATGTTGTAAAGTATAACTTTGAGGCAGGTGGTTCTCTAAGTTCGAGGCCAGCCTGGTCTACAGAGTGAGCACCAGGACAGCCAGGGCTACACAGAGAAACCCTGTCTCGAAAAGAAAAAAAGGAAAAAAAGAAAAGAGGAAGAAAGTATAACTTTGATCTTTATCATCACACAAAAATCCATACCAAATTAAATATTAGACTTGTTGCTTTCTTAGTCTAAAAGGTGACAAGATAATAAACAGTTCACTAGGGCTGAACAGTTTTATAATTCAGTGTGCTCATATTAAGATGGTAAAGTCACATGGTTACTAACATTGAAAACATTTTTCTTTGTAGATCTGTCAGTTTTTGTTTTTGTCTTTTTTTCCTTCAATGAGAGTTGCATCCAAATTATATGGACATCTACAGAGAGTTAAATCCAAGTTACATACACATAGAGTTGAATTTGAGTTACATACAAATATATATGTCCTAAACGAGAACTGAATAGAGCCAAATATTATTGTAGATTATGTAGATTTTAATCCATACCCAATGAGCAACTTATAAATCCTTAGATGAGCGTTTATAGCATAAACTTAAGATATACATTTATTTTGAGGGCAGAATGTAAAGAAATCAGAGATAAAAGGTTTTTTTTTAAGACTGGAGACGTAGAAGAGAGCAAGTAAACATATAAAATATATGAGAATCATTTGTCTGTGTCCGTGAGAATATGGAAATCAGGAATAAAATCTGAGTCCATGAAGAGAGACAGGGCGTTCCTAGTGCAGGCCAGCGGCAGGAGGGGACGGGGCGGGGGCAGGTCCACGCGGGCAGCCCCAGAACTGGGCCGCGGGGAGGGAGAGGATTTGAGCTGGAATTTGGAATTTACAGACAAATGATCGATACATCTCAGGAGTTGTTTAACTGAGACCAGGCAGGAAGAAACGGGGTTTAGAGAAAAGAGAATCCTTTCCCATTTCGCCGATTGCTCGTAGTATTTGTAGAAATATGATTGGAAGGCAAATACATTTAGAACCAGGGTAGAGGCTGGGGGGCGGGGGAATGAGAGGGTCTGTCCTGTGGGTGAGAAAGGGAAGCGGAATGTCCCTGCAGCCTGCAGCCATGGGTTTCCTCAGAGTCAGGGAGGAAAAAAGGAAGGCCAAACCATTCAGAGGTCATTGTGTGGGTTAACGGGGGTGGGGTGGGGGGTGGTGTCAGAGGAGAGACCTGCCTGGGACCAGGGTTTTTGAGGAAGCCAGAAGGTGAGAATGAGAACCAAGCTCTGGTAGAGGATTTCATCCACAGGAAAGATTTGAGGAAGAACAGAGAAGGGGCACAGTAGCCCGGTAAGGCCTACGGAAATGGCAGGGTTGCAGCTCCGAGGAGCCTGCGCCTTGGACTGGTGATGCGTAGGTCACTTCCTCAGACTCCGGGAGAAGTTAAAAAGACCAACAGGGAAACTTACCTAAGTGTCATTAGCAGATGGGTTGAAGAGCAGTAGGTGAGCCAGAAAGTATAGTTGTTGTAGGTTGACTGTAGGGTCCTGTTGTGTGGCTTAGACCCACGAGAAGCACCAACACCAGAAGAACCTCCCGAGTCTTTTGGCACCCATGTTATGAAATATAGTGTGGTGCTGGCAGGGTAAGGGGATACCTGGCAAGCCCTTGCCAAGCTGTCCCCCTGAGAAATCACACCATGTGACAGACATGATATAAGGGAAGTTTATTGCTTATTGTGGAAAAGGGGGAGGAGGACTTGGTGAAGGGGTAGAAGGGGGGACAGAGGACAGAAAGAGAAAAAGAGAGGAAGAGAGGCTGGCCAGGAACACATGGGAACAGAGAGAGAAAGAAGGAGGAGGAGAGGGGGAGGAGGAGGAGGAGGAGGGGCAGGAGGAGGAGGGGCTGAGGTAGGCAAGCAGTCCTCTTTCACATGGCAGGCCGCCCGCACCTGGTGACAGCACAGGTAGTTATGGCGCAGGTGATGATAAACTGTATCTAGGTCACTGAGAGGAAGTCTAGTAGAATTGTCTGTAAGCCAACAGAGACACCATGACCAAAGCAACTCTTAGAAAGGAAAACATAGTTCAGAGAAAGCATGGCAGCACGCAGGCGCAGGTGAGAAGAACGCTGGAAAAGGGCTGAGAGGTCTACATCTTTATCCACAGGCAGCAGAAGGCCTGTGGGATAAGCATTCAAACACATGAGTCTATGGGGACTATTCAAACCACAACACCAGGGCACCAAGTATTTTCTTCTCTGGTGAGTCATATGAACGGACTCCTACAGTATTTTGTTTTGTTTTGTTTTGTTTTGTTTTGTTTTGTTTTCTGGCTCCTTTCATTTAGCACAACATTTTCCAAAATTCACCCATGTTGGGGTATGTGTTAATACTTTATAACTTTTTGTTTTGTTTTGTTTTGTTTTGTTTTTTTGAGACAGGGTTTCCCTATGTAGCTTTGGCTGTCCTGGAACTTATTTAATAGACTAAGCTGGCCCTGAACTCATAGAGGTTACCCTGTCTCTGTTTCCCGAGTGCTGGGATTAAAGGCATGTCAATCAAGGATAGTCCAGGCTGTCCTTGAATTTTCTATGTGGTAGAAGATGGCCTTGAACTTCTGAACCTCCTGCCTCCAGTTGCTGTATGCTAGGATGGCTGGCAGGAGCCTTCATGAGACACTTAAGAGTACATTTACAATTGCTGTATGCTAGGATGGCTGGCAGGAGCCTTCGTGAGACATTTAACAGTACATTTACAGATAAATCCTTAAATGAGACTCTGCTTTACAAAAGAAACCACATGTGTTTTTTGCCATTGGGCATGGCTTTTTTTTTGAGGTAAGGTCTCATTTTGTAACTCAGGCTGGCCTCACACTTTGCATCCTCCGCACAAGTGCTGGAACCACAGCTGTGTACTGCCATACCCAGCCTGGATTCTAGATTTACTCATTTATCAGCTAATGAACGTATGGTTTGTTTAACTCTGGGTGCTACGAGTAATGATTCCAGGTTTGTGGGAAATTATATATATTTTTTGAGACAAGGTTTCTCTGTATAGCCCTGGTTGTCCCGTAACTCCCTCTGGACCTGGCTGGCCTCAAACTCACAGAGATCTGCCTGCCTCTGCCTCTCGAGTCCCGGGATTAAAGGTGTGTGCCACCACCTGGCATTCATTTTTCTTGAGTACATACCTAGATTTTGGCTTTGGGCTTTCGGGATCATGTGACCACTTGTTCTCAAGAACACTGGACTCACTTGGCCAGTGGTCACACCCTTGAGAACTGCACTATCAAACTAGAGTGACCCCACTTCTCCAGACCTCACTCTGGCCTGTGTCTGATACTTCTCAGGTAAAGTTCTGGGCTCAGCCCATGGGGACAAGGTAGAGAAGATTTTGGGAGTGTGGAGGGGTGGGGGCAAAACTTGGTTTGAAGAGAATAAAAGTTGCTGTCTACAATAATATTTTCCTGCCTTGACTATGTGACTCTGAAGCCAGAAGCCACAGGCCTCAGGCGGATTAAAGCTCAGTTGTTAAATATTTGGGAATTAAGTAATTAATTGCCAGGGTTCCTTTCTCTCTGGCCTGGAAGCCTTGCCCCTCACTGGCCAGGGGATAGGCGGGCCTGGAGCAATTAACTTTTATTGAACCAGGAGAAGAAAGTCACTCCCACAGGAAAAAAAAACAAAAAACAAAAAACTTTTACACAAGCAAATGTGCACAGAAACATACTTACATTCATACAGACATTCACCTTTTTGTTGGGGCCAACAATCTGTCTCATTAACTTAAATACTTACACACACACACACACACACACACACACACACACACACACATATATGCTGGAGCAATCACCAGTGTAGAAAGAACTCACTCATTCTAGACGAAAATTAAGCTCTAACCTTCATTGCATAGAGAAAGAAAAAGCTTCTACCTTTCTATTGCTAAATGAAGGAAACCCAAGTCTGTTAGGAAAAAGACCTGTCCCTGTGGTAGGAAGCCTGTTCTAGCCTGTCTCACAGTGAGAAGCCTGCCCACTGCTCTCTGCTCTCTCTGCAGCGCTTTCTCTGCTCTCTGTCCCGCCTCGCCTCTCTTCTCAGCTCCTCAGCTCTGTTAGAGCCTCCTTTCCTTTCTCTCTTCTCTTTCTCCCCAGCTCTGCTGTGTTCTGCTGTGTTCTGCAGTGTTCTGCTGTGCTCTGCTGTGTTCTGCTGTACTCTGCTGTATTCTGTTGTGTTCTGCAGTGTTCTGCTGTGTTCTGCTGTATTCTGCTGTGTTCTGCAGTGTTCTGCTGTGTTCTGCTGTATTCTGCTGTACTCTGCTGTATTCTTCTGTGTTCTGCAGTGTTCTGCTGTGTTCTGCTGTATTCTGCTGTGTTCTGCAGTGTTCTGCTGTGCTCTGCTGTGTTCTGCTGTACTCTGCTGTATTCTTCTGTGTTCTGCAGTGTTCTGCTGTATTCTGATGTGTTCTTCTGTATTCTGCTGTCTCTTCTGCTTCTACTTTGCTTCTCTTCTGATCTCCTTCTGCCTACTTAATGTCATTGTTCCTAGTTTTTGTACTTTTTTAGGAGACTAGATCACATTAGCTAGTCCAAGCCTCCTTTTTCAGAAGTTCACAAAAATTCAAACCTAAATTCACATTATAAATTGATTAAGGAGTGTCTTAGTCAGGGTTTCTATTCCTGCACAAACATTATGACCAAGAAGCACTTGGGAAGGAAAGAGTTTATTCGGCTTATACTTCCATACTGCTGTTCATCACCAAAGGAAGTCAGGACTGGAACTCACGCAGGTCAGGAAGCAGGGGCTGATGCAGAAGTCATGGAGGGATGTTCCTTACTGGCTTGCTTCCCCTGGCTTGCTCAGCCTGCTCTCTTATAGAACCAAGATTACCAGCCCAGAGATGGTCCCACCCACAAGGGGCCTGTCCCCCTTTGATCACTAATTGAGAAAATGCCTTACAGTTGGATCTCATGGAGGCATTTCCCCAACTGAAGCTCCTTTGTCTGTGATAACTCCAGCTGTGTCAAGTTGACACAAACTGGCCAGTACAAGGAGTTACAACAGAGATGTTTACTTGTGCTTCCATCGAGGCTGGTTGTCCAACTAAACATCCTTATCTGCCACGAGCTGCACAGTTTCACTGAGAGTTTAAAACTATAACTCTAAGTTAGCACATTTCTGAGAGGCCTACCATCTGACTAATGCCTCATTAGTATTGAAGTTTTGTATAGGTAAATCCAGTCAATATTTTATCTTCTGTCCTTGCACCTAAAAGAAATGATTCATTCCCAGTTTATGGACTTTAGTTATCAGATAACAGTTTACAGCCTAAAGGAATGTTATCCTTAATCCTAAATCCGTTACACTCCTACTTTCTATCCCAGTACAATTAACTCGTGACATATGAAGGCCTGCAGAGTCCTACTTGCAGTTTTCATATTACAGAGGGCCCAAGATTCCTTGTACAATTTTAGGGATTCTATAGGATTACCATTTGGAGTTAAGAAATCATATATTTGCCTACACAGCATTGCTAAAAAGGGTACATCTTTGTTGATCTGCAAAAATATCTGCCCAATAGGGTGGACTAATGCCCAGGAATTGTTATATTAATTTACTAATGACAGAAAAAGCATATCAATAGCAAGAATCAAACCTGAGATGAAGTCTCTCAGGTCTTGCCTCCAAGAGCTCATCCATCGCAGACCACAAAAAAACAAAACAAAAACAAACAAACAAACAAAGGTAGACCATTTCAGGAAAGTCATCCACCAGCCTTAGCCTCTCCTTCATGACTTCTGTCAGAAGATGACATTATCTTTGTCATCAAAGGTGTTACACTTGAAAGTCAGAGGATGACAGACATATGTTTAGTAATGCATTGATTAGTGTCAATAAATGACAGGGGAATACCTTTGTAACTATGGCTTCCACCCTAAGTCATGGTTTAAAAACAATATAACCCAGTGACTAGCGAGATGGAAAAATTGGTAAAGTGCTTGTGATGCAAGTATGAGGATCAGAGTTTGACCTTCAGAACCCAGGTAAAAGGTGCTAGGCATGTGACTTTAATCCCAGTGCCAGACAAAGACATCAAGTCCCTGTGGTGTGCCAGCTAGAAGGTTCCCTTTCTTGGTGAGTTCCAGGCCAGTGAGTTATCCTGTCTCAATAAAGCAAGGTGGATGGTGCAGAGGACAGCTAACATGGTCCTTTGATATCCATACAAGCATCACACACACAGGCATATACACAAGCCATGTTGTTGATCTGCAGAGAATCTGCCCAATAGGGTGGGCTAATGTCATCTAGGAGAGGCCACGGCTAGTGACTGACTTTCCTGAAATGGTCTGCTGCACTGTATCAATTGTAATACTGAATATTGGCTCCTGAGGTCTGGTTGCCCCTGGGATGAGGAGACATTCACATACACCTGAAAGATCCTGACAGAATGTAAAAGGTCACAGAAGCCCTAAAATTGGCAAGATAGATTTCATTGTTAGCAGAACTAGCTTCACTGATTTAGAAAAATAGAGGTGCACAATGCTCTGGCCGCTCCTTGAACCCGTGTGTCTGCCAATGTTCTGACCATTCCTTGAACCCAAGTGTGTGCCCACTGCTGCACCTCACTGCCAGGTGTTTGTGATATTGGTTGCTAAGATAGAGTCAGAAAATCTCCCCAGCAACCACAGCTGGGCCAATCCGGAGTTGCTACACCTGCACCAGACTCTTTCCTTGTACCCCTCCCATACCCATTTCTTGAGAATAGACATTGTTTAGATCTGGAAATCCCCTACTCCTCCCTTCTCCTTTCCCCCCTGAGGGCCTATAAAAACTGGGACCCCTTCCCCTCGGGGTCGTCTCCTCTACCCCTGCGTGGGATATGAGTCGTCCCCAGAACTCTGGCTTTCCCCGAATAAAGCTTCATGTGGTTTGCATCAAGCTTGGTCTATCGTGAGTTCTTGGGTGTCCGCTATTGTCCCGAGGCCTGAGCGAGGGGCTCCTCTTGGAGTCTTTCACACCAAGTGATGCTATGTAAACATGTCACCCAAGTTATCCCTGATTGGTCAATAAAGATGCCTATAGCCTGTAGTTAGGCAGAAGAGAGGTAGGTAGGTGGGCTTTGGTTCCCAGGCTTGGGGTCTGAAGCAGCGGCCACAAGGGAGTGAAAGATGCCATGGGGATAAGAGATCGTGCCGTGCGTGGTGGGGCACGCCTTTAATCCCAGCACTTGGGAGGCAGAGGCAGGTGGATTTCTGAGTTCGAGGCCAGTCTGGTCTACAAAGTGAGTTCCAGGACAGCCAGGACTATACAGAGAAACCCTGTCTCGAAAAAAAAAAAAAAACAAAAAACAAAAACAAAAAAACAAAAGAGAGGGAGAGAGAGAGAGAGAGATCATGAAGTCAGGCCGTGAGTGCTGGCCAGGTAGAGTAAGACAGCCCAGGTGACAGGTGATTTTTGGGGTTATTTGACAGGGAGGTAGACAAAATAGCTTAGAGAAGCCCGGTGGTGGTGGTGCACGCCTTTAATTCCAGCACTTGGGAGGCAGAGGCAGGCAGATTTGTGAGTTTGAGGCCAGCCTGGTCTACAGAGTGAGTTCCAGGACAGCCAGGACTGCACAGAGAAGCCCTGTCTCAAAAAAACAAAACAAAACAAAACAAGAAAGAAAGAAAGAGCTTAGAGAGTTAATATCTGCCCAGCTCTAGTTCTGTCTAAACTTATTATAAATATTAAAGTTTTAGCCGGGTAGTGGTTTAATCCCAGCACTTGTGAGGCAGAGGCAAGTGGATTTCTGGCCAGCCTGGTCTACAGAGTGAGTTCCAGGACAGCCAGGGCTATACAGAGAAACCCTGTCTCGAAAAACCAAATAAATACATAAATGAATAAAAAATTTAAAAGTCTTTTATCTGGAAACTGAATGATCTAAAGTGGCGTAGAGACCCCCCAGTAATAATAGTATTATTTACTACAACAGAGATTACAAATCAGGCAGTGGGGCTTGTCTTAGTCAGGGTTTGTATTCCCTCACAAAACATGATCAAGAAGCAAGTTGGTGAGGAAAGGGTTTATTCAGCTTACACTTCCACAGCACTGTTCATTACCAAAGGAAGTCAGGACTGGAACCCAAGCAGGTCAGGAAGCAGGGGCTGATAGCAGAGGCCATGGAGGGATGTTACTTACTGGCTTGCTTCCCCTGCCTTGCTCAGCTTGCTTTCTTATAGAACCCAAGACAACCAGCCCAGGGATGGCACTACTCCCAATGGGCCCTCCCACCCTTTATCACTAATTGAGAAAATGCCTCTCAGCTGGATCTCATGGAGGCATTTCCTCAAGGGAGGCTCCTTTCTCTGTGATAACTCCAGCTCGTGTCAAGTTGACACTAAACCAGCCAGTACAAAGCTCATGCCTATAAGTTCAACACTGAAAAGGCCAAAGCAGGAGGGTTGCCATCAGTTTGAGGTTAGTCGGGGTTACATAGTGAGTTATAGGCCAGTTTAGGCTACAGAGGGACACCATGTCCAAAAAGGGGGTGAGGGTGGGAGATAAGATTCTGTACCTGCAACTGGAGAGATGGCTCAGCATTGAAGAGCACTGGCCACTCCTCTAGAGCACTCAGGTTCAATTTCTTTTTTTTTTTTCCACTCAGACTGCGTTCCCTCCCTCTCACCCTCCCGAAGGAGAGAAGAACGATCATCAATGGCAAGAGGCAGCTGCAATCAAGCAGCACCTAGAGCCAGCTTCACGCTCAGGAGGGGACGCTATGTCTCGTCCTCGTGGTTTCAGGTGCTCTACACAGTCAGAGAAACTTCTCTAGTAACGAACTATAGAAATGATCCCTGAAAGTATAGTCTTTCAGGTTCAATTTCTAACATCCTTATGGTAGCTCACAAATTGTCTGTAACTGTAGCTCCAGGGCATCCATGATACCAGGCGTGTGCATGTGAGATACACACACACACACACACACACACATACACACACACACACACACACACACACACACACACACACACACACACATAATTACTGGAAAAATGCCTATACACATAAAATAAAATAAAATAAATCTTTTTTGAAAAGATTCCTGCACCTGCCATCTACCTACTTCCATCCATCTGCCTTTCTACCTATCCAATCATTTATCCATCCAACAAACATTCAACCATTAGTACAGTAGGAATATTTTAATAAATCCTGGAGTAAGATCACTACCACCTCAGTGGTTTATGTTCCTGAATGAAAGACACACACAGCCTTTATAGACTGAGTTGGGCAACTGCCTACTGTCCATGCTGTTGGTATCCATAATTCCGAGTTACTATTTACTAATTTCTATGATCCATCTTGACTGCTTTTAACTCAGCCAGCCAGCTCTCTGGGCCACATTCTCTTGGCACAGAGTTCAGGGCGCTCTTCTTGCTTCTCTACCCCATGGTGGCTCTTGTCTCTCTCCTACACACTCTTCTAAGGCATGGCGTCTTTCTCCCCCTGCTCCTTCCTCGAGGTTCCAAACTCAGGAAACCTAAACCACGCCTATGTCTTTTCTCCCCAGTTATTGGCTACTGGCATCTTTATTTACCAATCAGAATTAACTAGGGGCAGGGTCTTTCTCTTGTTTTAAGGGCAAACAGTTTTGGGGTGGCCCAAATACAAGCATTAGGTCAAACCCACTACAACAATAGTCCACCAAAATGCTCACATACTAATCTTCCCTCCCAATTAACCATCACCAACTTATCAATCCATCTTTTCATTAACCCTTCCAATATCCCTCTATGCAACCCATCTACCCACTTACCAACATTTGGCTCATCAGATGGTATCCATCTATCCATTTGTACATCCAGCTATTCAATTTCCCCTCCACCAACCCAACTGTCTATCCATTAGCCTCTTGTCCCTCCATCCATCCCTCCTTCTATGTACTTACCTGATCATCTACTCTTCCAACGAGCCACTCAAAAGCCAGTCTATCCAGTTATCCAGCCAGCCACCCATCCTTCTACCCACTGCCAAAGGTTCTGATCCTGACAGCTGCAGGGTTCCAGAAGGCTAATCTCCTGCACTAAGACCTTGGAGTTGACAGTCTGCCAACCCCACCCTCTTGTCATCAACCCCCTCTGTAGAGGTCACCAAATCTTCTCTTGTCTCCTTATGGCCTCTGCCCAGTGTGCCCTGATCTAATGATTCACAACCTTAGCCCTGAACCTGTTTGGCTAAGTCACTGTTGAGCTAATTGAGGACACCAAGATGAGGTCTCCAGGACACTGAGATGCAAGCCAAGAGGGACTTCCAGCCAGGAGACAATGACTTTGTCCTCATGGGAAACTTACCTACTAACTTTTGACTCATTATTTTCCTAACCACCTTGGACTATACTTTGAGACACATATTTCTCATTATCTCCTATCTTCCCAGAGGGAAATACAAGATTAACCTTCATTTTGTTTTTTGTTTGCTTGTGTGTTTTTTCAGACAAATCACTGAACTTACCGACTGACTCATGCCTAGGTTCCCAGCTACTTGACAAGAAGAAAGGAGAAAAAAACAGAGAGAGAGAGACAGAGAGAGAAGAGAAGAGAAGAGAAGAGAAGAGAAGAGAAGAGAAGAGAAGAGAAGAGAAGAGAGAGAAGAGGCTGGAGATGTAGCTCACTAGTGGAGTATTTGCCTAGCATATATGAAGCCCTGGGCTCCAACCCCAGTACTGGATAGAAATGAAAAGAGGGTCAGAAGATAAAGTACTTTTTCCCGGGGACCCAGCCCTGTCAGACCCTCTAAGACCTTACAGAACATGAGAGAATATGCTTTCTGGGCACTGTTTTTGAGGATGTCCCTGCCTGGTGCAGATGGTCTGAAAAGCCACACGCTGGGTCCTGTGAACAATGACAAAGAACCCTTCCAACACTTGACCGCCTGGCCAGAGTCCACACACCTCTCAGGCTTGCCTGTCCCAGATCTCAGTCTTCTTCACGCTGTGTTTAGCCTGTTCCCTCCTCATGGAGGCCACCTACTCCCAGTGACCTTATCTCACCTCCACACACAGCAAGGCCTCCCTCTGAGAGGTAGCCTGTGGGACTGTCCTTGTATTTTCCCATTGACTATAGTCCTACATTGCTGAAGGTGCTGCCCCTACCACGTCAAAAGCTCTAGAGGTGAAGCTGACAGGCTGCTCCCAGGCCGAGGGTGACAGTGCCACCCTCTGGTGCCCTCTCTCTACTGTCTATACGTTCTACAGAGGCCACTGATGTTCTCCCCTTCCTCCCGAGGGCTCTGCCCAGTGTTACTTGAGAGTTCCCGGACTCTGCCAGATCACTGTTGACTGTCAGCCTCATTCAGGGCTACTTGACATCAGCAGAACAGGCCATGTCTCTAGTGTGCAGAGCCTTCCTCTCACCTGCCTGGGTGGGTATTCCGAAGCACAAACAGACTGCTTGGTGGCCTTTGTCTGAGTTAAATGCACTTGAGACTGGAGTCTTCAGGGCAGGTGGGGTCTGTTGTGTGGTCCCCAATGCTGGCCTGGGACTAGAAACCACCCTGGGGTTTCTTATAATCCAGACTGGACTGGAACTTACTATGTAGCCAAGGATAACCTTGAATTTTGATACTTCTACCTCTGGGTATTTTACAGGTGTACAACACTTTGTCCAGTTTTTTTTTTTTCTGTACTGTGTTGAGCTCAGAGTCTTTCTGTATGCTAGGCAAGCACTCTACCAAGGGAGATATAGGCCCTGCCTCTCTCCCCACTCTCCCTCCCGTCCTTGATGTTTGCAAGCTAGTCACTGAATCGATGATAGAGTCACTAGCTCAGATGGCAGACATGGCATGGGATCTGGTTCCCTGGGACAAAGGCTGGTGCAGAGGGCATGTGAATAAATCATGAGGGGCCCACGACAGGCCAGCAGGCCACAGCTGACCTCATTCTGGAAGTGAGAGTAAGCTGCTGTGTGGTGAGTGGCTGCAGTGTGGCAAGGGGCAAGGGTCTGTGTGGCACCTTTATTCTTGTTCCTTGAGAAGAGCTTACAGGTCAGGGGGGTGGTTCACCCAGGAGGTGGGGAAGCAGAGGTGGAAACAGAGGTATCCTGGGACTCCAGATGGGGAAGAGAGGAGCAGGTGGCATACTTTTCCAGAATCTTGGAGCTGTCCTGGGAAAGAGAATGGTGGAGGGGTGGAAAGGGCAAACAGGTAGAGCAAACCGAGAAAGAGCCCCTGTAAAACAGTGAAAGGGCAGAGAGACAGATAGATGGACAGACAAGCACACACAGAGAGACAGACAGACAGACAGAGACAGAGAAGCAGAGACAGGGAAACAGAGATACAGAGAGACACAGAGACTGAGAGAGACAGGAAGACAAAGACAGAGACAGACAGACAGACAGACAGAGACAAATAGAGAGACAGACAGACAGAGACATACAGACAAACAGACAGGGGCAGAGAAACAGAGACACAGAGAGACACACAGAAAGGGCAGAGAGACACAAAGACACAGAGACAAACAGGAAGACAGAGACAGAGAGAAAGAGATAGAGAGACAGACAGAGAGACAAAGACAGAGAGGGGTTGAGGGGGACAGAGAGAGGTTAAGGCACAGAGAGAAACTGAGGGGAACAGAGAGACTGAGAGGGCCTGAGGGTCCTGAGAGTACTGGTCTACCAAGACATAGCATAGGCCAAGCCAAAGCAGATGGAGAGCAAGCAGGATACGGAGCAGGAAGAATGTGTTAGGACCACGAACCAGAGAAGTGCAGGCAGGATATGGGACTGAAGGAGGCCAGCCAGCGTGGGAGCCTGGCCACCTGGATCAGCGAGGAGCCCCAGGGTGGAGTCTGTGGTCCTGTGAAGGTTGGGAAGCACTCTAGGAGGTAGGTGAAGATTTCAAAGATGGATTATGGGAGCAGCAATGGAAGAAGACAGTGACCTTAGAGGACTCGGGCTCTTCTAACCCCCAGAGCTAGAAACAAAAACATAGCCACAGCTTGCACTGAGCCACCGACCTACAGGTGGAGGAGACCCAGCTGGAACAGAAAACGTACCACACCTACATCCATGGCCCTACCGGAGGGCCCAACAGATGGCAGCCTCCCTGAAGGAGACTCCAGTCCATCCTCAGGCACTGCAGGACCCAGCCAAGACCTAGCCAGCCCCACTACTCGCAGAAGGGCCCTTCTCCGTGAGCTGGAAGCCCAGGTGCAGGCTGCCTACGGACAGGTAAGGGGCAGGAAATGTTCTTTTCTAAAGGACCCCAAATCCCAGCTGGCTATAAAACACACCTAGAACCAAGTCCACATACAGGTGACCAGAGTGGTCAGGAGAAGTTAGGGGATCCGCCTGCCATCTCTGTTGATGCTGAGGGAGCCCTTCATGCACCATGACAAGCCCTGAATGGATACAGGGTTTTGATAGGGGTGCACAGGAACTCCAGAATGGGCCAAGATAAAAGCAAGCAGGCTCTCTCTCTCCCTGAGGACTTCATCTCCCAGCTCCCAGTTGACACATTGGGAGAACTGGGAATCCAAGCACTGGGTGCCTACTTCTTCTGGAGGGATCCAAGCCTGCTTCTGAAGGTGCTGATTGGGGGAGATTAGTGTAAGGCTGAGAGAGGGGCTGATTGGAGGGGGGGCTGATCAGAAGACCCTCCCGAGGGAAGAGCTGGGAGACTGTGCCTTCCAGGGGGCCTTTGCTCTGAGTAAACCCACACACACACTCACAGAGATACTCAGAGATAATCCCGGATTGGATTAGGGCCCAAGCCCCGGGCCCAGGGCTCCCCGCCTGCCCACCCGCTCCTGATCTTGCCCACAAAACCCCAGGAAAATCCTCTCCAGTGCTCCCAGGCTGTCCCTGGAAACAGCAGGGGGCTGGCAGAATCCACAGCATCCTCCCAGGACTCCGGGCCTGGCATGGTTCAGAGACCCATGGGGAACTGTGCCAAGACGCCATGGCACCGGGGGTCTAAGGTAGGAAGGTGAAGGGGAGAGACATAAGGCCAGAAACCTGGGTGGCCAATGCACTGGGCAGGTAGTACCCAGAGACCTGGGGTACTGGGCTGGATGAGAGATTGGCTCCAGAGGAGATGGAGGGATATCTGTGTGCTCCCCTGCTAAACTGATAGGCCAGCTACGCATTCTGTGCAGGCCTGACTCTCTCAGCTTTAACCCGGCTGACCAGAGCTAGAGGTCAGGTCTTGTTCTCCTCCTTGACCCGGCTAAGGCTCTCACTCCTTCTGCGCTTTAGTTTACCTAACTGAGCAGTTGGGGGTGAACTCTTCCAGCCTGGGATGTTAATGGGTCTTGTGTACCTAGAGGCCCCTCCCCCTCTGTCAGGTGCTGGGCTCCAGAGGGAGGAGCAGCTGATGAGGGCTGGAGAGGGGCTACAAGAGACCGGGCTAAGTGGGCATTGCTCCGGCTCATGGCTCACTTTGCCACAGGAACGCTGGCAGTGGCCTGGATCCCCCCTAGGGGGCTCCCGCCCCAGCCCTGGTCCCAGAACTGAGGAGCAGGAGGGGACACAGGGCTACTCAGTGCTCGGCAGCCTGGTGGGGCCAGCATGCATCTTCCTTCGACCCAGCATCGCGGCTACCCAGCTCGTATGTACAGTTACTCTTCTGCCTGCCGGCTGCTCAGGTCCCATAGCTTCATCACTCCCAAGTAGGTGTGAAGGCCAGAGAGGACGTCAGAGGAAAGACAGCGACCCTAGGGGTGGGGCAGAGCTTGGGGAACTCCCACACCAGGCATGGAGTTGGGTATGAACCCAAGAAACAGCCACCTGAGAGTTGGGGTGCAGTCCAGTGGCAGAATACTTGCTTATAGCAAGCCCAGGGTTACATCTCCAGCACAGCCGAAATAGAAAGTGCTTTCAAGGGGATGATGCTAGAGAGGTGGGAGAGTCCTCAGGAGAGGGTCGGGGCAATGCAGACCTGCAGTGACAGTGAGGCCAGCTGGCTTGAGTATGAGGTTCTGTCTGACCCTGGGGTATACCTCTGTCAAAAGGAGCTATGTACCTCAGAAGACTGTGGGAACAGGGGTCCTGGGGTCCCATGGCAGGTCACAGGGAAAGGGATCCCTAAGACACCCAGACAGATGACCAGGACCGGGCAGAATCAGGCACAGGCCTTGGGTATGTTGTGAGGTGGGCTGGATGAGAAACCTCAAGACACAGAAAGAGGGTGCCGAGGTGTGGGCAGGCCAAGGAACTCCTAACTATCTGTGTACTTTGCAGGATCGAGAGCTGAGACCAGAAGAGATCGAAGGTAATGGGTTCAGGGAGTGGGTAGTTGAGGTGGAGTGTGGGGTGGGGGTTACAAGAAGAGGTTTGGGGCTAGGGCCTCTGCAAGGTCCAGGAGGAGCGAGAAGGACATGGGGTCTGGGCAGGGAGGGCTGGCAAAACCTCCCTTCTTTGCCAACCCCTTGGTCTCAGTGACCACACTGGTCAAGGACTGCTTTTATATTTGTCCATCTGGCTGACACTTCCTGGCTGTCCACTGTGGGCCTGGCCCCTTGCTAACCCTGCTAACCAGGTAGATTAAGGGCCCCATCTTCTGGAGATAGCTACAGCTGCAGCTGCATAGAGCACTCTTAGGAAAACCAATGACTGGGCTGACTAGGAAGAAATGGGCAGGGAAGTCTTCCTGGTAGCTTTTCTGTCTCTTCTCCCCTCCCACCTTCTCTTCCTTCTCTTTTTAATCACCTAGAACAGAGATGGGCACATGACAGATGCTTCTTAAGCATTGGATGAGAGAACAAAATTTTAACACTACACATGCAAAGGCTCTTGGGTAACAACTAGGAACTGAGGTTTAACAACAAGAAGGGACTGGAGCAAAGGGAAAAGATGGACCGGCCCCAACCGGCAGCCAGGAAGGGGCGCTCAGAAAGGGACTAACCTCACTCTGTCCGGCAGAGCTGCAGATCGCCTTCCAGGAGTTTGACCGAGACCGGGACGGCTACATCGGCTACCGGGAGCTGGGTGCCTGCATGCGGACACTGGGCTACATGCCCACGGAGATGGAGCTCATTGAGATATCACAACAGATCAGTATGTGCTTCAGACCCAACAGAGCCTCATGCCCCAGCCCTGGCCCAGCCCTGAGGTAGACGTGTGCGCTGTTCCAAACGCCCAGGATATAAAGTTGTTATTAAAGGGAGAGCAGGGAGGATGGCTCCAGTAAAGAGACTGAAGCTCAGAGAGGTGAAGTATTGTCTAGAGTCACACAGCAGGGGCTCAGAGAAACCAAGAAACTGTGACTTAAGATCCTAGTAGAATGGTGACACATGCCTTTAGTCCTAGCACTTCGGAGGCAGGCAGATCTCTGAGTTCGAGGCCAGCCTGGTCTACAAAGCATGTTCCAGGACAGCCAGGGCTACGAAGAGAACCCCTGTGTTGAAAAACCACAAACAAACACAGCCTAGCTGAGGACAGTTCCCACCAGGAAGTGTCATGCCATCATTGGCATACAGGAAGGACAGTCCATCTAAAGCCATGAAGGAAGGAGCCAGGAGCCAAAGGGAACATAGGTCAGACGCTAGGCTAGGCTCTCTAATGGACGGACCTTCCCGCAGGTGGTGGGAAGGTGGATTTTGAAGATTTTGTGGAGCTGATGGGTCCCAAGCTGCTGGCAGAGACGGCAGACATGATTGGCGTGAGGGAGCTTCGAGACGCCTTCCGGGAGGTGCACCTTGGGTGGAAGGGGTGGAGAGGGTCGGTGAGATTGTGGGTCTGCAGGGAGTGAGAGGCTGAGTGGATTCAGGGCTCAGTCAGTGATCCCATGCCACCATCAATGCTACCACAGTTCGACACCAACGGTGATGGCTGCATCAGCGTAGGGGAGCTCCGGGCAGCCCTCAAAGCTCTGCTGGGGGAACGCCTCAGCCAACGGGAAGTAGATGAGATACTCCAAGACATTGACCTCAATGGAGATGGCCTGGTTGACTTTGAAGGTAACACTTCCCCTACTTAGCCACATATGCCCTCAAGGATTCTAAACCAGTGGCCCTCAACCTGTGGGCTGTGACTGCATATCAGATATTTAAATGACGATTCATAACAGTAACACAAAATATAGTTACGAAGTAACAATGAGACAATTTTGTGGTTGGGGGTCACTATAACATGAGAAACTGTATCAAAGGGTCGCAGCATTAGAAAGGTTGAGAAGCACTGTTTGTAAAGAGTTCTCAGTTATCATGAAGGATCGAGGAGGGAGGGATGTATCCTCCCTACTGTAGAGAGAAGAAATTCATGTCAGTTCTCAGGAGAGCTCAAGTGCTTACCTGGGGGAAGGAAACAGGGAGAATCAAGATTGTAATGTGAGCAACTGAGCCCTCCTGCCTGATGCACAGATGCCTTGGAAGGTCTCCTCAAGCATCCTTTAGCCCGCCCTAGGGCAGGCAGGTCTGCCTCATTTCTAATGGGATCAGGAGGGCAGACCTAAAACCTTGGCTTGTCCTGTTAGAATTTGTTCGGATGATGTCTCGGTGAGCCTGTGTAGAAGCTGGAGTGGACCGGCCTGGAGGATCCCAGCCTCCGAATTGCAGAGGATCCTATATGTTCTTTGAAGGTCACTGTGTACAGGACTGTGTGCCTCCTCCCCATCCCTGCCTGGGCACAGTGCCCTATCCTGTCATCACCCCATACCTCGTCCTGGTTCTCTGGCAATAAAACATCTCCAAGCTTGTTGGGAAAGAGTTTTCTCCACTCACTCATCCTGAAGGTATGGTATCTGACCCCAAAAGCTAAGTTCTGGAACTGGGCTAATTACAAGTCACCAAGTCACCTCAAGTGTGAGCTCCAGGGGAATAGGGACTCCCTCTTCTTCCTCTCTGGATCCAACCCAATGCAAGGGCCAAAACAATGTCTGATAGGTGCATGCCTTTTATCCCAGCACTCTGGAGGTAGAGACAGTTGAATCTCTGTGAGTTCAAGGACAAAGTTGTCTACAGAGCAAATTCCAAGACAGCCAGGGCTACACAGTGAAACCCTGTCTCTGACCTCCTCTCCCCCTCCAAAAGAAGAAAACCACAAAACAACAAAAAAGACATCTTTGGACTGGTAAACACACACACACACACACACACACTCATGGCTTCTGGAGTTCTGTTCTTGAAATTTTCAGGACAGGGTGGAGAGATGGCTCAGTGGTTAAGAGCACTGACTGCTCTTCCAAAGGTCCTGAGTTCAAATCCCAGCAACCACATGGTGGCTCACAACCATCCATAATGAGATCTGATGCCCTTTTCTGGGGTGTCTGAAGACAGCTACAGTGTACTCACATTTAATAAATAAATAAATCTTAAAAAAGAGGGAGAAAAAAGGAAGGAAGAAAAAAAGGAAGGAAGAAAAGAAGGAAGGAAGAAAGAAGGAAAGAAAGAGAGAGAGAGAGAAAGAAAGAAAGAAAGAAAGAAAGAAAGAAAGAAAGGAAGGAAGGAAGGAAGGAAGGAAGGAAGAAAGGAAGAAAGAAAGAAAGAAAGAAAGAAAGAAAGAAAGAAAGAAAGAAAGAAAGAAAGAAAGAAAGAAAGAAAGAAAGGAAGGAATTAATTTCCAGGACAGAGCCCTTCTCTCAGCTCTGTCCTATGTATTCCTGCCCCAGCCTGGGAGAGGCGCTGCTCAGAGCTCAGCCTTCAGCGTCCTGGGAGGTGCTGGCTGGCAGAAGGGCTCCCCAGGAAGCACATCAGTCTGAGAGCTGGGACTTCTTTCCTCTGGGAGCCCCCAGTACTTCCGGAGAGCAGCCCCGCCCATTTATCAAGGCCCCGATAATGGACAGTCTGTGTTGGTGAGCCTTTTAGCATAGAGGGTAGAACCTGCCTAGCAGGAATCCCTAACCAGATGCCTGGCCCTTTTCTTTACAAGTATCCCTAAGCTAAACCCCCCTCTACTAGAGACTCACATCTTCACACAGAGCCTTCACAGCCCCTGGTCTACAGCCCCTGGTCTACATGGGTCTCTACCCACTCCCACTTTTGTAACAAATGCCTCAGACTAAGTCATGTAGAGACATTCTAATTTAACACGCTCATGTCTAGAAGCTAGGAAGCCCAAGATCAAGATGCAGGCAGAGAAGGTAGGCAGTGACACATACTTGTAACCCCAGCGCTCAGAACACTAAGGCAGCCAGATCAAGAGTTTGAGGCTAGCCTCAGGCACATCATGAGATCCTGACTCAAAAGGAAGGAAAGGGCAGACAGTATGGTAGTTCACAGCATTGATACCAGCCAGACTTGCCCAAACACAGAGACCCTGTCTCAAGAAATAAGAAGGAGCTGGACACAGTAATGCACGCCTTTAATCCCAGCACTCAGGAGACAGAGGCAGAAAAATCTGAGTATGAGGCCAGCCTGGTCTACATAACAAGTTCTAGGGCAAGACTGCATAGTCTCAAATAATGAGGAGGAGGAAAAGAGTGATTGGGGAAGACATTGGCAGTCAGTCTCTGACTCTCACACACAAAGAAATAGGAGTCAGGGGCACACTGGTCCTCATCAGATGGTCTCAGGGACAGCAAAGAGGCAGCCCAAGCTTCCAGAGCAGCAGCCTGGAATCTGGACTCTGAGGTGCCAGCGCTGGCCTCAGCAGCCTCAGCACCACCCATCCTGCAGATCCCAATTAATCCTTAATCCTCAATTAAGTGATCCCTACTGCCAAGCCTACCGCCTCCAACAATGAGTTGCCCAAGCCCCGTGGCTTTTCCAGAAGCTGGCACAGATGGTATCATACACGAGACGATGTTTCTGCAGGAGCCGGGGGTGACAACCCCACAATTGATGGGAAAGCTGCTCACTGCTCCCCACCTCTGTGTATCCACCCCAAGCCTCTGTGTATGGATGGTGAAAGCCACCAGAGAAGGTCTTAGTCACAAGGTGTCTGCTAACACTGAAAGTGTTCGTGGGACCCCGATGTTATGTGTGTCCCCACGCTCCCGCAAAAAGCCTCTAGTTCAGATGTTCCAAAAGATCCCAACTGGAATAGGTCAGGGCTAGGAGGGGAGCCGCCCACAGCAGACTCTGCGGAGACCCTGCGTTTCCCAGCTGCTAGCGGATGCTTCCCTGGAAGTGTGCTCACTGCCCAGCTCCCAGAGCTCAGGTCCCTGTGGCCTTTGGCCTCCAAGGATCAACTCAGTTCCAGGTCATCAGTGGCTCATTCCCAAAGCGGCACTCTTTCTGCGTCTGAGAACTAACTAGATTCTTTGCTTGCTATCCATGCTCCATCGTCGCATCCTACTTTCTAGATGATTTCTTTTTTAATTACACACACTAAAGTTTGCTCATTGATGAATCTTCAATGTCTTCTACTCACCCTCATAGAATTGTATGAAACAGTCTCATTCTCCTAAAAACACTGTCTAGACTTGAATAACCCTGTTCCCCCCCCCCCCAGACCCCTAAGCTATCCTGAGAGCTCCTGAGTCACCTGTCAGCCTTCTGATAACTTTCCTTTCCCAGCAAGCTGCACAATGGGAATCATATACACTGTGGCTTTTTTTTTTTTTTTTTTTTTTTTTTTGGTTTTTCGAGACAGGGTTTCTCTGCATAGCCCTGGCTGTCCTGGAACTCACTTTGTAGACCAGGCTGTCCTCGAACTCAGAAATCCACCTGCCTCTGCCTCCCGAGGGCTGGGATTAAAGGTGTGCGCCACCATGCCCGGCTCACGGTAGCTTTTTTCACTTAGCACCATACACTTAAGATTTATTCATGTTGAGAGGTCTGCCCGCAGTGGGCACCACTATGATGTGTTGGAGAGATTGGGAAAGAGAAGTGGAATAGTTTGTGTACTATGAAGAGAGACAGAACTGGGGGTGAGAGGATGGAGAGGAGTAGCCTGATGTGAGTAGCCAGTCTGCCACCTGAAGTCATGGTAAGGTCCCAGCCCATGTTGCTGCTAAGGGCCATGCAGCAGCAGGGGTCTGTGTCAATGCCCGTGACTCATGCAACCACCAAACACCATGCAGATGTCCCTGGTCTAGGCTTCCTCTTGGGAGCATGTTGATGTCCAAGGGCTGTGCAGAGCTGGCATGAGAGCAGGAGCTGGCCCTGCCCCCTGCCAGCTGCAGCATTGGGTGAGTTAGCTAGGACAGGGCGGGAGATTGCCCCAGTGGTATGGGTGCAGGAGAGCTGGCGGGCTAACATAGCCACCACCCAGGCCCAGATCCAGAGCTATGAGTTGACTCATCCCAACATCTACCCCATCTGTGAACTGCATGTGAAAGAGCTGGTCCTGCAGACCCAAAGCTGCAGGACCTCCATGACACACAGCAACAACAGCATATCCAAGAGGAGTCCCATTGAGGATCCAGTGTTGAAAGTGTAGTGTAAGGCAGACAGAGGCAGACCCAGTGACTCATTGCAATGAACATTTGCAAGTGAAGGTGTGTGGACAAAAAGGGTGCACTGTGGGGCACACTGTGACGCACTACAGCTCCCATAGTGAGGTGTCTTTGGGTTTTATTTTTTATTTTCTTTTTGTGGGTGAGGTTGCAAGGGCAGAGGGCAAAGGGATGGGGAGATGAGTGGGATTGGGATGCCTGCTGTGAAATTCACACAAAAAAATTATAAAAAGTGAAAGAAAAAAAAAGATTTATCTTTAAAAAATGGGACAGTAGGGCCTTCAAAGATGGAATGAAACATCATGGTACTACGACTAAGTCTACTGTGTCTGGGGCAGGCAGGGAGAAGCTTACATACAGATATTAAAGACACATAGGAAGAGAAAGGATGAAAACTTCATTTTTGTCATTAAAGTAACTCTCCACATGCAGAGAGACCCAGTGAAATGTACTACCTAGGGGAATCATCTGGAGGTTATCTGATAAAATGAAGTATGTTGTATCCTGTAGTCTGTCCCGGGAGGGGGGGGGGTCTCATAATAAAAAAGAGTTACAGTTCAAAAAAAAAAGATTTATCTACGTCATTGTGTGGAGAGATGACTCAGCAGTTGAGCACTCACTGATCTTCTAGAGGACCCAGGCTCTCTCCCCAGAACCCACATGGAGGCTCACTCTCCTTGGCCACAGAGGGCATTAGACATGCACAGACATACACAGAGGCAAAACACCAATACATATAAAATAATAATTAAAATAAAAAGTATTTTATCTATGATATATTATGCTAGATACATGATTTCTATCTGTTGCTGAGTAAAATTCCATTATATGGAGATTGCACGGTTAATTGATGAGGTGTATTTGGATGGTGCATCTGTTGTACGGGTACACCACAGCTAATTCATCTAGATACCTATTTTCTTTTCCTTTTGAAATAGAGTCTTTCTATGTAGTTCTGGCTGTCCTGGAACTTTCTGTGTAGACCAGATGGCCTTGAATTCCAAGTTCTGCCTGCCTCACGTTTCAAGTGCTGGGATGAACTGCAGGATCCAGGACACTCACCTGTTCCTGTTCACCCATTGAAGTGTATTATAGTTTGTAAATTACTTTTTAAAAAACAGATGTGGGGCTGGTGAGATGGCTCAGTGGGTAAGAGCACCCGACTGCTCTTTCGAAGGTCCAGAGTTCAAATCCCAGCAACCACATGGTGGCTCACAACCATCTGTAACAAGATCTGACGCCCTCTCCTCAGAGTGTCTGAAGACGGCTACAGTGTACTTACATATAATAAATAAATAAATCTTTAAAAAAAAACAGATGTATTTATTTATCATATGTAACTACACTGTAGCCGTCTTCAGACACACCAGAAGAGGGCATCAGATCTCATTACAGATGGTTGTGAGCCACATGTGGTTGCTGGGATTTGAACTCAGGACCTCTGGAAGAGCACCCAGTGCTCTTAACTGCTGAGCCATCTCTCCAGCCCTGTAAATTACTTTTGAGACAAAGTCTGGCTAGGTAACCCAGCCTGACATCAAACTCATGGCTATGGTCCTCAGTCTCTCACTGAGCTCTGGGGCTACAGAAGTATACCAAGCTTGAATCTTCCCCAAAGAGCCACACGTGGAAGGTTTGGTTCCCCCAGTTCACGGCACTTCTTACTAGGAGGACAGAAGCTCTAGGATGTGGGACCTTCTAAGGCAAGGTCACTGGGCAACTGTTCTTGCAGGGGACAATTCCTGGACAACTCAGGTCCTGGACCGTCCTCTTCTTCTTTTCTCATGTGCCATGAGAGTTTCATAGCATGGATTGAACAAATATCCTCTGACATAGGCTCCAACCAGAGTGGAACAACCATGAGCTGAAACCTGAAGCCATGACACTCACTAAGCTTTCCTTTGGACAGCTGTCTGAGGTGTCCTGTCATGGGAGTGGAACACTGACTAATATAAAATACATCTGCACTGTTGCAGGTCATAAAACTGCCATAAACCGCCGCACAATCCTGCTTTGCAGACAGACATCTTCCTATCAGTTGCTCAACACCCATTTTCTGGGTCATTGTGGTAAGACTATGATTTGGGAAGGAGCTGCTGGGGTATCTTCTGCAGTGGCTGCACCATGTTGCCTCCCCACCAAATGAGCAGAAGAGTTCATACCACCGATGCCTCTGTCAGCCGCTGGTGAGGGTCAGTTACCTTAACGAGGTGTAGAGGCATCTCTCTGCTTGTGAATCCATTCAGTTGTTCAACACTCTAGTGTGAAACTTTACAAACATAAAGTGGGCGGTGAGCCTCGCCTTTAACAGCTGAGCTGTCTCTTCAGCCCTAAAACTTTACAAACATAACGTGGGGAGAAATATACAGAAATACAAATTGGAGCCAGCAAAATGGCTCAGTGGGTAATGGGGCTTGCTACCAAACTTGACGACCTGAGTTTGTTTTCTGGGACCCACACAGCAGAAGAATCAAACAACCACCCGAGTCCTCTATGCTGTCTTCCAATCACTACACATACACCATGGCACATGCAGTCACACACAGAGCCCAATGACACACATGATAAAAAACAAAAAACCAAAAAAATCCAAAACACAAAAACCAAAAATATAACAAAAAAGTTTTTGTTTTGTTTTGTTTTCTAAATTTGAAAGGGAGATAGCTCAGTGGTCAGGAGTGCCTACCACTCCAGAGGCCCTGAGTTCAATCCCCAGCAGCCATGTCGGGTGGCTCACAACTGCCTGGAGCTCCAACTCCAGGGAGTGTGTCATCCTCTTAGGAACTCCTCAGGTACCTGCCCTGCCCTGCACATACCACTCAGACACACAGACATGCACATAATTAAAAATAGAACACTTTGTTTTAAAGTAAAGGAAAAGCAATGTCAGCTATTCACATAAAGTTACAGATGGCTGTTGACTATCAGCCTGTGAGGTGAACGTAGTCTGTGGGTCTCACTTCCTAGCCTTTGATCTGGAGGACGCCATACCGGAAGGTCCCCTAATTGCACAGAGAAGCCAGGTGACTCACACTGTGAGCCAAGCTTGAGAGGCAGAGGCAAGAGCGCTCCTGCGAGTTCTGCTTAGCTGGAGCTGTAGAGCAAAATCGCGTCTCAGAACCAAACCTACACAAACCCCAGGGGCTGGGCTGAGTGCTTAGTCTGCAAGCACTAAGATCTGAGTTTGAGTCCCTAGTTGAATACCGATGTAAAAAAAGCCAGGCATAGTTGAGTGATCCTGTGACCCCAAAATTTAGGGGGTAGAGTTGGGGCTCCCTGGCCAGCCAGGCTAGCTGAAATGTGAGTTTCTGGTTCAATGGCATACGCCAACTCAAGGCAGAGGGGCAAACAGCAGTAGATGAGAACACCGGATACTCTCTTCTCTGGTCTTCTCACTCCTCAGTCATTCACATGGACTTGCACCCACACATTCCCACACATGTAACACACACACACACACACACACACACACACACACACTGAGGCTGGGGAAGGGTTCCCCTGACAAACAGGCCAAGAGGCCTTTGCCAGCTTCCCCCGAGTGATCAGAGTCTGGTCTTTAGTAGGCAGGCTGCAGCTGTCTGCTCTAACCTCCTTCAGGACACACCCTGTTCCTCAGGGAGGATCCACTCTGGAAAGAAGAGGAACATCTAGATCGCTTCAGTGTGTTCAGCCCACTCTCACCTCCCCAGATGTTCAGAGCTGGATGCCGGTGTGTTCCCTTAAGCTCACATGTGCACCCCTACTTCCCCCTGTGGCTGAATCTGGAGGTAGGTCCCTAAGGAAAAAGTGAAAATTAAAGGTCAAAGGACAGGGCCCTTATGTAGAAACACTGTGTGAGGCCGGGAAGAAAGCCCACAGCAGGGACCCAGGACGCTGGTACTCCAACCTCAGACTTTTAGCCCCTAAGCTGTGCAAAAATAATCTCAATTTAAACTATTCAGTCCATGGTGTTTTGTTTCCTTTGGATATTACTCAACCCCAAGCAATGAACATATGGAGCAAGGGAGAAAGCAGGAAGGCTTAAGGCTGAAAGGAGGGGAACTGAGACATTCCTGAACGGAGTGTTTTACAGTAGCTCCTCTTCACACACTCCCACCCACCTACTGGAGTCTTTCCCACCATGCAGTCCTGCTGGCACACATGGGGGTTGTCTTGGGTGACCTGACCGGGGCACTTTTATTTTTGTTTATTTGGGATAGGCTGGTGTTGAGTTCTTGATCCTCCAGCCTCCTTGAGGTTACACACTCTCACCGCCATCCCAGGGCCTTAATTGTGAATTAGAGAATTCTAAAAAGGCATGATTAAATGCCAGGTTTTGTTTTTTTTGTTTGTTTGTTTGTTTTTTTGTTTTTAATTTGAGATTTGTTTGGGTTTTTTTTAAAGATTTATTTACTTTATATATCTTGAGAACACTGTAGCTGTCCTCAGACACACCAGAAGAGGGCACTGGATCCCACTACAGATGGTTGTGAGCCACCATGTGGTTGCTAGGAATTGAACTCAAAACTTTTGGAAGAGCAGTCAGTCTTAACCACTGAACTATCTCTTCAGCCTTTTGGTTTGTTTTTTAATAGTCTTTTAAAAGGAGATTTATGGGCTGGAGAGATGGCTCAGCGGTTAAGAGCACTGATTGCTCTTCCAGAGGTCCCGAGTTCAAATCCCAGCAACCACATGGTGGCTCACAACCATCTGTAACAAGACCTGATTCCCTCTCCTGGTGTCTGAAGACAGCTACAGTGTACTTACATATAATAAATAAAATAAGTCTTTAAAAAAAAAAACAGGGAGATTTATTTAGCTGGGAGTGGTAGTGCATGCCTTCAATCAAAGCATTCAGGAAGAAGAGAGAGGATCTCTGTGAGTTTAAGGCCAGCCTGGCCTACATATTGAGTTCCAGGTTAGCTAGAGCTAGATAGTGAGACCCTTTCTCAGAAAAAAAAAAAAAAAAAAAGTCTAGGGTGTTTTCTCTGACTGTACGTTTGTGTACTACCTGCTTGCTAGGTGCCCACTGAGAACAGAAAGAGATATTGGGCCCCCTGGAAATGCAGTTACAGATGGTTCTGAGGCACTTTATGTAAATGCTTAGAATTCTAACCTGGGTCCTCTGGAGGAGCAGCCTGTCCTCTTACCTGCTAAGCCATCTCTGCAGTCGCTTTTTTAAAAAGTGAGTTGAGGGCTAAAGCAGCAGTTCTGCAGACATATATGCAGACAAAACACTCGTATACATAAAATAGTTTTATTTTAATTTTAAAGTGAATTGATTTCAAGGAAATAGGAACTAGATGGCCAGACCCAGGTGGGAGTTTCATTAATGACGTCAGAACAATAATCAACCATGCTTCAACCCATATGGGGCTGGCTCTCATCTCTATTTCTCTACCCACTTCCAAGTTTACTTTCCAGGTATTACTGTCTTCATGTTTCATGAGAAAACGGAAACCTATTAGGGCAAGAAACTGGCGTGTGACTGTAATCCTTTAGCATTTCCGAGACAAGAGCATCAGGAATTCAAGGTCACCCTCCCCTACCCGGAGAGTTCGAGTTCTGACTGGGCTACTTGAGACCTTGTCTCAATCTCATCCCACCCGCCAAAAAGAGTCCAGGAGGAAACCATTAATGAGGTGTTGAGATTCCAGCCAAGGGTCTTGACCAGGGTCCTGACTTGACCTAACGCAATTCTTGATCTATGATGCTCTATCATTGTCTGTGGAGAGAGTAGGGGACTTAGGGTTCAGTGTCGAGCAGCGTCGTTGGCTGCCTTGGACCCACCTGCCTAGACCGAAGATTCAAACCAATCCAGAGAAGGAGCTTGGTAATGACTTTGGTGAGGGAACCGTTGCCATGGGAACAAATACAGGCCTGAGGCGCGCACATGCGCACAGCCGAAGGGGGGGGGACACGGAACCAGTGAAAGGTGACGTAAAACGCTCGGGGTAGGGCGGAGTGCTCACACTGTGGGAGCCGTGGCCTTGGGAGTTCTGAGCGGAGGGAAGTCGCGAAGCGGTGAGGACGAAGTGTGTTCGGCGGCCCGCCACACACCACCGGAGCAAACCGCGGGGACCAGACTGGCCCGCTGCCGAGGCCCCGCCTCTTGGACCTCGGGACTAATCGGATTGAAAGCGCGCCGGCCCCGGGCCCCGAACTCGCCAATTGAGGAGGACGACTGTCACCGCCCAATCCGGGGCAGACAGGTGCGAGGTCCGGAAGGTGGAGGCCAATCGGCAGCGGTTGCGCCCTGCGGGGGCAAGATTCAGCCAATGAGGAGGCTCGAGTGACAGCTGAGCGCGCCAATCGAGAGTGAGGACCGATCGTGCCCGCCCACCCTTCCGGCCGGAGCTCTATTTACCAGGGGCGTGCAGCTCGCTTGCCAATCAGAGTGCGGCTGAGCTGCCGGACAGCCAACCCCAGAGGAGCGGCCGGCTGGCGGCCGCCGCACTGAGGAGTTGGGATGTCCTACAAACCTATCGCGCCCGCCCCCAGCAGTACCCCGGGCTCCAGCACCCCCGGGCCAGGCACCCCGGTCCCTACAGGTGAGGCTCCAACTCCATCCTTGTTCGCCTTGTCCGGGCAGTCGAGGTCTTGGAGAGAAACCGCTCGAGTTTTGCAATCCGGGGCCTGCTAGACGAGCCTGGCTCAGCCTCAGTTTGCTGGCCTGAGAAGTGGGCGTGGTCACGTAGAGCTTGTAGGTGGAGCGCAGGGGGGAGGAGTGTGTCTCCGAAGTTGTTCAGAGTGGAATGAAGAAGCATGCCGTTGGAGGTTAGTCAAGGGAACAGTCCTGGGCTTGGAAATCTGTGACGAGGCCCTTGTCACACTCTGACCTCTTGCTGGTGTCGTTGCAGCCGGGAGTGTCCCATCGCCATCGGGCTCAGTGCCAGGAGCTGCCGCACCTTTCAGACCGCTGTTTAACGACTTTGGTCCGCCCTCCATGGGGTATGTACAGGTGAGTGTGGCCAAGAGCTTGCTTATGGCTGAGGACAGGAGATCCCCTCGGGGTCTGAGATCACGTCTGTATTTTCTTTTGACACAGGCGATGAAGCCACCTGGTTCCCAGGGCTCTCAGAGCACCTACACGGACCTGCTGTCTGTCATAGAGGAGATGGGCAAAGAGATCCGGCCCACCTATGCTGGTAGCAAGAGTGCCATGGAGCGCCTGAAGAGAGGTAAGTGAAGCCACAGGCCTGCCCTTGCTCTGCCCAGGACACAGACACTGAACTTTAAGACAGTTCAGTAAGGATGGAGGATATCTAGAGTCAGGACAGGACATTTGGGCCAGCCTCGATTGGAACAGAACGTGTACCTAAGGAGGGGTTTTAAATGAACTTTTCCATTTTCAAATGAGTCTGTTTCCAAGAAGGTGCCTGGGAACTCGGATTAGCCAACCCTTAATCCCATCCATCCTCATTAGATTAGAGGTGCTCTTGCTGAACCATGGAGCGGTGGGGGAGTGTCTGCTCTGAAGGGTGGCTGTGGACTGTTTCTGGGGCCCTGTTTATTACTTCCCCATCCTCACCGCACCCCAGGCATCATCCACGCTCGGGCACTAGTCAGAGAGTGCTTGGCAGAGACAGAACGCAATGCCCGCACGTAACAGGAAGCACCTTGACCTCCTCGCCGGGACCTTTCTGGCCACTGCAGAGCGCCTGCTTCTCCCTGGCCTTCGCGCCCCAAGTTGCTTCCTATCCTGGGCTTCCTGTCCTGTGTCCCTTAGTGGGCACCCTCCAGGAACCAGGTAGCAGATCTTCGTCCAGTTGGCTGTACAAACTGGTCTCCTCCCTCTGTGGGAGTGCTGGGAGGCCACTGGGAGTCCCTTCCATGACCTGCTCACAGTGCTGATCTGACGGGAGCTTGCTCCTCTCTGTGGCCCCACCACACAGCACTTACTCCTTAACTCTTAGCCCAGGCCACCTCCTGCCTCTTCAACAGGAGTGCAGAAGACCTTCCTGCCTCATCTCTGGGGCCACAGCCGACTCTTTTTTTGGTGTGTCTTTTACTAAATATGTCCTTTTTGTATAAATAAAAGATGCTTTGGAGTCATTCTCTCAGCCTTTCTGTGTGTGGTTCCTCTGGGGAAGCCTGAGTGGGCAGAGGGGAAGGGCAGAGCAGGAACTGGGAAGGGCGCTTGAACCGAGCTTTGCCTTCCCATCTTGTCCATTGCTACCTCCAGCTCTGCGCCTTGCAGCTGAAGGCCAGACAGAACACCAATGATGTCTGCATAAGGAGGTGCCACCAGGGGGCAGCGTAGGGCTTGGCTGCCTTCACAGCTGGAGGCACTATTGGACAGCCGGAGCCTAAAGGGCCCTTCCTGTAGATTGGCAGGCATGCCTGGCAGGGTGGAAATACCAGTTCACTTAAGCCTCTCCCGTGAACGTCCTAATGCCCCTACACCAGCTCCGCTTTAAAACCATCCTTGGAAGGCTCTAAATACACCGGGTCCCTGACTCCTAAGGGAGGCAGTTAGAGGCTCCTTCCCCCCCACCCCCAGCACCTTGGCTTGATGCTGCTATCCACTGTCCTGACAACTTCCACAAGGCTGGGTGTGGCTCCATGAGCCAGCCCCGGGTGTCTCGGCCTTTGTACAGAGTCGGAGCAGTTAGATGGGTGTCCAAATTTGAGAACCTAGCAAACATAGTAGGGAAGGACTTGGGCTTCATTAAGGGGATGGCCTCTACCTGGGCATGTAGCTAAGTAACCGTGAAATGCCAACCTAGGCAGAGGCAATTGAGAACTTCCAAATTCTGGCTAACTTTGGGGTACAACATTTCCTCTAACCTGGGCTCCCCCTAGGTCAAATCCCACCTCTTCAAAGCACACAGGAGGGCTGCCCTGACTGGGCCTGGGTGGGAAATGAAACCAAGAATTCTTGGGGTGTCCAGACAGCACAGAAATAAAGAACTGGAATTTGGGGCCCGGCCTCTTCCCCGTCTGTCTTGGAGAAGGAAAGCAGGGGCCAGCCTTGCTGCGCCGCGGGCGGGGCTGCCCCGACCCTGCCGGGGTGGGGAGGACCAGCCGGGCCCAGGAAAGGGGCGGGGCAGCTGCAGTGACGCGGCGGGGAGGGACAGCAGGGGCGCCGGCGGGCAGACCGGGAAAAAGGTCGGGGCTATGGGCCGGCTCCGCGCCTCCAGAGGGTCGGGCTCCATCTGGAAACCGAGGCCGGGACTGGGGGCACAACGGACTCCCACCTTGGGGTCGACCACCCCTGCCCCGGTTGGGTGAGGGGCGCCCACCAGAAGCTAGAGGTGAGCGGGGACGTCGGTGAGCGGGCGGGTCAAGAGCACGTCTGGCGACAGGGACAAGGAGCTGAGGGAAGTGAGGACAGAGGGCCTCTCGCCTGCCCGCTGGGTGCAAGGTGGGGGTGGAGGGGTGTCTGCAGCGGAACTGTGGCGCCATGCCGGGACGCAGGTGGGCAGAGTGGGCCTCCCAGGGCGGAGGCCAGAGGGATACCAGTGGACCGCTCCTACACCAGCCTGGAATGGGCAACCTCGTGGGAAGATGATGGGGTGGCTGTAAGGACGAATGGAAACTCAGCGAAAACCAAGGGTACATACAGTTCAGGAACCGGGTACCTTCTAGGGTGGTAAAAGCAGGTTTTGGGAGGGGGGGACGGACGGAGGTTTTGTTTTGTTTTTTTCTTCTGGCACCGTAAGGTAAGTTAGTATTAGCAGAGTTGCAGAGGCCCATTGGGGGTCGCTTCCTGAAAGATATCTTGGCGGACAAGGGTCTAGGTGAACGTCTAGGAGTGGAGTACACAGAACCCCACCGACTTCAGGGGATGAAATGGTGAAGGGGGCGGGTCCCTAAGGTTCTGGTCTTGGAAGCCAGGCGCGGCCCGGAGGGATGCTGTTTCGGGATGCGACCTCGGTGCAGACGCGAGGATGGCCTTGCGGCGTGTCGGCTCGCGTCCGCCGCTCTGGGGGGCCCGCGTCAGCGCGCGGTTGCCATGACGACAGGCAGGCGGGGGGCGGGGGCTGCGTGGAAAAGAGGTCAGCTCTGAGCCTTTCTACTGCTCTGGGCTCCGCGGTGCGGGAGGCAACACTGGGTTCGCCTCTGCCTCCCCCGCGGCGGGCCCGGCCATGGGGTTCCGCGGCCCGAGCCCCTCCGCAGGCGTGCAGGGCTCAGTACCGCGCACCACCGTCCTGCACTGACTGCCGCGCGGTACCCTGCGCTAGGAGGAGCAGAGGCCGCACGCGGTCAGCGGAGCGTCTTCAGGATGCTTATCAAGGAGTACCACATCCTGCTGCCCATGAGCCTGGACGAGTATCAAGTGGCCCAGCTCTACATGATCCAGGTGAGAATGGCGGGGAGGTCTGTAAAGGAGCCATGCTTCATGGTAGAGTGAAGAAGAAATTCACAGGCCTCAGGGGGATAGTCCCGCTGGATTCCCCCACAACCAGTTCCGTTAGTGGGTTCTGTAGCCCATAAGAGGACAGAGAGACATCCTCTTTGAATAATCAAGCAGAAGGGTGGGACAGAGGGGCAGAAGGGCAAGGAAGGCCAACGGGTGCTTTCAATCCATTAAATGCCCAGCCTGCACAGCCTACATATGGTCTCCTTTAATCCTAAGAATCTGTAATCCCATGGGGGAAGGGAATGCAGTCTATGAGGAGACCAGGGAGCCAGGCCCACTAGGTGGCAGGTAGCTTAATCAGGGGTTCTGGGGGAAAGTGAATTCTGGCATTCCCGGGAGATCAGAAAAGAGGCGCATGGATCAGGGCCTCAGACTGTGGCAGGAACAGACAGGGCAGGCAGGAACTAGATGGTGAGGACGGACATCTGGCCTTTGGCTGTTGAGAGACATGCTGGATCAAGGCAGGCTAGCGGGGCTTCAAGGGGTCTGAGCCAGGTTTGTTCTTCGGACCTATAAAATCTACATCTAGGAGGAGAGAGGGCCATATCCCACCTCGTGGGGTCAAGTGGGCCACACCTGGGCTTCAGAACTATGAAAGGGCAACCAGAGGCTCTCACACACTGACAGACGTCACAAGAGCTGGGAATGAGGTTCCAGCGGGACAGGGCAAGGCAAGTCTGTTGAGAGGTGGTCTTGTTGCTATTCCTTGAAAATACTCGTCATACCCCTCCCTACCAAGTTTGTACACACTTCTCTGCCTCCAGCCCCCTGTGTGCACACATACCACATATTCAAGCCATGGCCATGTCCTCTCAGTGATCTGTGACCCTCTGTGGCATTTAGACCCCAGGTCTTCACCCTTGCTGACCCTTCCTTTCCTCGTGGCACTCACCGCCTTCCTGTTTTGTATCTCCCTCTGCTGCAACCTGAGTTATGCTGTCAACAAACCCCAGTCCTACATCCCACCCAATGAATGACCAGATCAAGTGTTAGGTTGCAGGACCCCATGGGAACTGGGCAGAACCCATGATGCCAACCCCAGGGACTTGAAAAGGCTATGTAAGCTGCAGAGATAACTTGGCTGTTAAGAACAGTTGCTGCTCTTATGGGGGACCTGGATTTTGTTCCCAGCACCCACAGGGCAACTCACAGTCAACAGCTAGTCCAATATCCAGGGATCCAATGCCCTCTTCAAGCACCAGACATGCAGGTGGTAGACATACATATATAGTCAAACACTCATACACTCAAACCTCTTTTTAAAGAGTGATGCAAAGAATTAGAACCAACCTGAGGACCCCAGAATTTAAGCTAAGGGCTGAGTTCCCTATTTTCTGTCCTGGGCTGCAGAAAAAGAGCCGTGAGGAGTCTAGTGGTGAGGGCAGCGGCGTGGAGATCCTGGCCAACCGGCCCTACACAGATGGGCCTGGAGGCAACGGGCAGTATACACACAAGGTGTACCACGTGGGCTCCCACATCCCAGGCTGGTTCCGGGCACTGTTACCCAAGGCTGCTCTGCAGGTAGAAGAGGAATCTTGGAACGCTTACCCATATACCCGGACACGGTGAGTGTGTGAGACAGGCACAGGCTCGGGACCGGAAAGGAAACAGTGCTGTGTACACAGTATGACTTTCACATTGCCCTCTGCCAGGTACACCTGCCCCTTTGTGGAGAAGTTCTCCATTGAGATAGAGACCTACTACTTGCCTGATGGGGGGCAGCAACCTAACGTCTTCAACCTGAGTGGGGCTGAGAGAAGACAGAGAATCGTGGGTGAGGCCTTCTGGGGTCCCTGTGCTGCCTCTGTGGGCCGTCACTGACAAGCCCCGAGTCTCGTCTTTCTGTCTGTGAAAGGCTTTTCCTCCTAATCCTTGGGGTGGTGGGTAGAGATGAGAGGAGGGTCTGGGTTTGCTTAGTGCTGACTGAAACCCCTTCAGATACCATCGACATCGTGCGGGATGCAGTGGCCCCAGGAGAATACAAAGCGGAAGAGGACCCTCGGCTGTACCGCTCAGCCAAGACAGGCCGAGGGCCGCTGGCTGATGACTGGGCACGGACAGCGGCCCAGACAGGACCTCTCATGTGTGCCTATAAGCTGTGCAAGGTTGAATTCCGCTACTGGGGCATGCAGGCCAAGATTGAGCAGTTCATCCATGACGTAGGTGAGCATCCCGATGAGGAACATCCAGCGCAGCGCGCACTCGTGTGGCCCGTGTTTGCAGCCAGGAACGCTTCCGTTCACACAGTGGAGGGGAGACGGGGAATAGTGGAGCCTGGCTAGGAATCAAGGGCACCTGCTTTGAGGTACCTGAAAGAATTAGGAGGGCAAGCAGCTGGCAGCATGGTCTCTGAAGCCCATGCTATCTCTGATACTCAACAACGATGCACCTCTGTGAAGTCGCGATGAGTTTGGCAATACTGAGAGGCTCTCGGGAGATTTGCTGAGGATTGCAGGCCAAGAAGCGCATTTGATTTCATTACTGTGTTCCTCAGGGTGGCCTCCTTTCCCCAGCTCTATGGCCCTGATACTGAAGCCCCAGTTTAAGCCTCTTCTGACTCCCCCCCCCCCCCCCCCCAGAGCAGCTGCTGAGCCCTGCTTCCTTGTCAGGTCTGAGAGAGGGCCACTTGCACACACAGAGAAGAAACATCCCCAGGTGGCAGAGCCCCATAGCCCAGGTTCTACTTCCTCCACTGCCGACCCCCTGCAGCTGTCCCAGCTGGGAGGCAACTCAGCACCTTAATGTTCCTTTCTGACACTAGAAAAGGAGGTGAGAACAGTGACAGCCAGTGTCTGAGTGAGAGTCACTGCAGGATCCCCCTTAGCACCCGGGACAGCCCTTTAAGACAAGGGCTACTACCGTTCCCATTTTGCAGATGAGGACACTGAGTTTAGAGAGCGATGCAGACTCCCCTGTAATGCTTTTGGGAAAAGCGCTAGTAGGAAAGTGAAATCTCCAACATGTAGCCTCTGTTAGGACGCTAATGCATTTCCGTCCGAGGTTTGTAACTCAACCATTGTTGTTATTTAATACTTTACTTTCTAGGTTCTTTGGGGTCTCTTAACTTTATTTCTCTCCTTAAGCTGATCCAATGATGGCTATCATCTTTCGCTTCACCCTCTTGAGGATTGTCAGAATTTCCATTAACTATTAACACCTTCATTAACCGTGACATTTCATTAACTGTTACTACCTTAATTAACTGTTAGCTCCTCAGCAGGAAGCCAGCTGAAAGCAAGCCACAAGCCTTGGTCATGTCTGCTAGAGTGACTGCATCGGTACTCAGCTGTCAGAGAAATAGACCAGAAAGGACAGGGAGACAAATGCCTACGGTCTCCTGTCCTGTCCTCTGGACAACACAGGCCTTGGGTTGCTTAGTGGGTAGTATGCCTTCAGGGAGCCATTACCTAACCTTGAGGCCTGGGCATACAGCTGCATTGGCAGGGCAGTGGGGGTGGGAGGCACGGTTCTGACGCCTGGGGCTTCTGCAGGTCTGCGCAGGGTGATGCTTCGCGCCCATCGCCAGGCCTGGTGTTGGCAAGATGAGTGGATAGAACTGAGCATGGCTGACATCCGGGCACTGGAGGAGGAGACTGCACGCATGCTAGCGCAGCGTATGGCTAAGTGCAACACTGGCAGTGAGGGACCAGAGGCTCAGACCCCTGGGAAATCCAGCACTGAGGCCCGACCTGGGACCAGCACTGCTGGCACCCCTGATGGACCTGAGGCCCCTCCCGGCCCCGACGCCTCCCCAGATGCCAGCTTTGGGAAGCAGTGGTCCTCATCCTCCCGTTCCTCCTACTCATCCCAACATGGAGGTGAGACCGGGGTGTAGGGGCCAGGAATGGGAGGGAGGGGGCCCCACCCCCACCTGGGCTCCCAAGCTGAAGCCCAGGGGGTTCTGCAGGCGGCGTGTCTCCACAGAGCTTGTCTGAGTGGCGCATGCAGAACATTGCCCGAGACTCTGAGAACAGCTCCGAGGAAGAATTCTTTGATGCCCATGGTCAGCACAGAAGCCACATTTGTGGAGGATGGGGGTATTGGCGAGTTACTAAGTCACCCTACCCATGACACAGTCCCCTGTCTCCGCAGAAGGTTTCTCGGACAGTGATGAGGTCTTCCCCAAGGAGATGACCAAGTGGAATTCCAATGATTTTATCGATGCCTTTGCCTCCCCAACCGAGGTGGAGGGGGTACCAGGTAAAGATCTCACCTCAGGATACCAGATGCCAGCACCCTGTGTGCAGCAGGGGCTCAGAGCAGCTCAGTTCTAAGTGAACAGGACCTGAGAGGAATGTCAGTCTGGAGAGGGTTCCCATCAATACCCAGTTGGCGAGTGGATGGATAAAGCGTGGAATGATGGAAGAAAAAAGTTCAAACAGGTCCAGGCGGCACCAGGGAGGGACTGCCTGTGTATCCAGGAAGGCTTCCTGCTGGTACTGATGTCTACACTGGGGTTTAAAGGAGTGAACCAATACTGTCCAACAGAACTGTCTAAGACAGTGAAAATGTTCTAGGCCCAAGTCAACCTGTGTGGTAGCCACTCATACCATATGACTGGCAGGCACTTAAGAGGTGGGGCTTTTCTTATTTTGCATTTTATTTTAATATAAAAAGCCATGCTTGGCTTGTAGCTGTCATGCTATTCCCCTGAGGTAGTTGCTGACAATATTTTGTTTATCTTTTGAGATTTTTTTTTTTTTAGGTAGACTATTAAGCACACTACTACTATGCTTGCTAGGCAAGTGGTCTACCTCCGTATCCCTGTATCCCTGTATCCCTGTATCCCTGTATCCCCGGATCCCCGGATCCCCGGATCCCCGGATCCCCGGATCCTCTGGATCTGTGCTTCACTATGTCAAATGGATCAGGATGAGAAATTTCCCAAACTTTTTTTATTTTTATTTTTTTGGTTTTTCGAGACAGGGTTTCTCTGTGTAGCCCTGGCTGTCCTGAAACTCACTCTATAGATCAGGCTGGCCTCGAACTCGGAAATCCGCCTGCCTCTGCTCCCAAGTGCTGGGATTAAAGGCGTGCGCCACCACCGCCTGGCTTTCCCAAACAATTTGTAGCAACATCACAGGGCCAACATGAGGAAAAGCCTAGAATGTAAAATGGTATGCAGATTTGGGTGGGAATAAAACGGGACATCAGGCAGTCATCATGACAAGGGTATCTGAAGGACCAAAGCAAGGGTTCCAGTGGTCTTTGATCCCCCTCACTGTTTCTCCCGTGTCTTAGATCCTACAGTCATGGCTACCAAAGGCATTGAAGATGGGGCCCGAGCTCCCAGGGACTCAGAGGCAAGTATGTTCAACTACTCTTGTACATGTTCTGCTCATTGCTGGCTGGCCACTGATCTGACACCCCATACCTCACTGTCCCTCAGGGCCTAGATGGAGCGGGGGATCTAGTGGTCGAGGCGTGCTCTGTGCATGCCCTCTTCCTCATCCTGCACAGCGGCAGCATCCTGGACTCTGGCCCTGGAGACACCAACTCCAAGCAGGCCGACGTGCAAACGCTGAGCACAGCCTTTGAGGCCGTCACCCGAGTCCATTTCCCCGAGGCCCTGGGTCACGTGGCACTGCGGCTGGTGCCCTGTCCACCCATTTGCGCGGCTGCCTATGCTCTTGTCTCCAAGTACTGGCCAGGGGTGGAAGGGTGGAGCACACACAGGGTCCCCAAGAGGCAGTCATCTATTTAGGGGGCTCCCCCAGGATCAGGGCAGTTCTGGGGGTAGAGAGAGAAATTACCTACCTGGGTCAGTCCTGGTCAGGAGTGGGTTGGTTTGATTTTGTTCTTGCTGCTATTTTATGTACATGGGTGTTTTGCCTACGTGTCTGTCTGTGCTTAATGTGTGCTTAATGCTCAGAGGTGACAAGGTGATATCTGATAACCTGGGAACTAGAGTTTCCAACATTTGTGAGCTGCCATGAGGGTGCTTGGGATCAAACCCAGGTTCTCTGGAAGAGCAGCCAGTGCTCTTAACGGCTGAGCTGTTGCTCTAGCCTCTGACTTTGCTTAGCCCAGGTTGGCTTGGGATTCATAGCTGAGATTGGCCTCAACTTGTGGGAATCCTCCTAGCGCAAACACCAGAGCAAGTGGTTCTCAACCTGTGGGCCTCAGTCCCCAAAGACCATTGGGAAACACTGATAACAACTCATAACAGTGGCAAAATCACAGTTATGAAGCAGCAGCAAAAGTAACTTTATACTTGGGGTCACCACAACATGAGGAACCGCACTAAAGGGTCGCAGCATTAGGAAGGTTGAGAACCATTGCTCCAGCGTACTGGGATCATAGAGTGCACACCATCATGCCTGCATGTGAATAGACCTGATTAATAGTTCCACCTCAAACGCCTCTCCGGTCTGACACCCCACCAAGGACACTAGCTAGCAGGCCCAGGGGAGCTGATAGCTGTGGTTAAACCGAAGGCTCACCACATTTTATTCTCCTGCAGCCTGAGCCCCTACAGCCATGATGGGGATAGCCTGTCCCGCTCCCAAGACCACATTCCGCTGGCTGCCCTGCCGCTCCTGGCCACCTCATCCTCTCGCTACCAGGGTGCCGTGGCCACTGTCATCGCTCGCACCAACCAGGCCTATGCAGCCTTCCTGCGCTCATCGGAGGGCACAGGTTTCTGCGGGCAGGTCAGGGGTTAGACATGTTCCCAGGAAGCAACCAGTACCCATGCAGCTGTGGCCCCCATCTAGATTGGTGACAAAGCCTCTCAGTTGTGCCACCTTCTCCTCTCGCTCAGGTGGTGCTGATCGGAGATGGTGTTGGTGGCATCCTGGGCTTTGATGCGCTCTGCCACAGTGCCAGTGCAGGCCCAGGGAGTCGGGGCAGCAGCCGCCGTGGGAGCATGGTCAGTGTGGCCAAACCCAGCCTCCTCAGGAGGGGGGTTGTCTCCATCTCTAGGTCTCTGCCCCCCTGGAATATGGCCTCTCTGCATGTGGGCAGGGCCCCCGCTGCAAAGTTGAGTCTCCTATGGGACTCTGCCTGATCCAACCCCAAGCCTGTATCCTCACTTCCAAATGAAATAAGAATCAGATGGTCTCAGGCCTAAGGATGCTTCTGTCCTTTGTTCTTTCTAGAACAATGAGATGCTCTCCCCTGAAGTTGGTCCAGTACGGGACCCGCTGGCAGATGGGGTGGAGGTACTGGGTCGTGCTAGCCCAGAACCCTCAGCCCTACCTGCTCAGCGTACCTTCAGTGACATGGCCAATCCTGATCCTGATGGCTCTCAGAACAGGTGATAACTTTGCCCAATAGCCCCTGCCCTAAACATAGGCTGGACCTCAGAGGCAATAACAGTGAGTTTCTCCTTCCCTTACAGCCTCCAGGTAGCCTCCACAGCTACCTCCTCTGGGGAGCCCCGCCGTGCAAGCACAGCCTCCTGTCCACCTGCCAGTTCTGAGGCTCCTGACGGCCCCACGAACGCTGCTCGCCTGGACTTCAAGGTCTCAGGCTTCTTCCTCTTTGGCTCCCCACTGGGCCTGGTGCTGGCTCTTCGCAAAACCGTGATGCCCGCCTTGGAGGGTGAGACCTCATCTGCTTCTCTTTGTACTTTCCCCATCTCTGCTAGCCTTGGTGGCTCACCTGAGAATTCTTTTGTTTGTTTGTTTTGTTTTGTTTTGTTTTTTGTTTTTTTTTTCTTTTTTTTCAAGACAGGGTTTCTCTGTGTAGCCCTAGCTGTCCTGGAACTCACTCTGTAGACCAGGCTGGCCTGGAACTCAGAAATCTGCCTGCCTCTGCCTCCCGAGTACTGTGATTAAAGGCGTGCGCCACCACGCCTGGCTTGAGACAAGGGAATTCTTACTGTTCTTCCTCACTGTGAAGTAATGCCCTGGTTAGAGAGGGGAAATGGAAGGCCCAGAAAGGATATGCCAAGGCTATGTCCCAAAGTGGATGAGGAGGAACGTCTTGGGGGAAAAGGTATTCTATATAAGGAGTAGGTCCCAAGGCTGGAAACTTAGCTCAGTGGTTAAAAGCACTTGTTGCTCTTGCAGAGAACCTGAGTTCAATTCCCAGCACCCACATGGCAGCTCACGACCATCTGTGACTCAGTTGCAGATCATCTGACACCCCTTATAACCTTCATGGGTATCAGGCACACACATGGTACACATATATACATGCAGGAAAAACACTCATACACATAAAATAAATCGAAAAGGGAATTTAAGACTTTCCTTTTTTTAAAGAAGGGGCCCACATGCAGAAGCATCAGATCACATAACCCAGCAGCCAGCAACGGCTTCTTGTCCAGGAGACCCCTGCCATGCCTGGTCTAAACACACTCTGCCCCCAGGCTGGAATAATGGCACACACCTTTCATCTCAACCCTCTGGAGGCAGAGGCAGGCTTATTTCTGTGAGTTCAAGGCCAGTCTGCTTTACACACTGAGTTCTAGGACAGCCAGGGCTATGGAGAGAGACCCTGTCTACAAACAAACAGAAAACCCTCCCCCTTCTCTGTCTGTCTAATGGGTACACAGTGGCTCAGCTGCGTCCAGCCTGCGAGCAGATCTACAATCTCTTCCATGCCGCTGACCCCTGTGCCTCCCGCCTGGAACCCCTGCTGGCCCCCAAGTTCCAGGCCATCGCCCCCCTGGCTGTACCTCGTTACCAGAAGTTTCCCCTAGGAGACGGCTCGTCCTTGCTGCTGGGTACAACACCCCCACCCCAGCCAAAATTAAGGGGAGAGGAGACAGTAAAAGATAGGAAGTAGCCCCCACATCATAGATAACCTCTCATTTCACCTCTCCCAGATACAAGAAACACTCCCCTTCTCCCATAGGAGTCAGGGTTCCCAGGACCTTTTGACCTGTGTCAAGTAGGAACCAGTGACTAGTCTAGAGGGGCATTGGCATGTCGATGTGCACATGTGTAAGATTGTACCTCTATGTGCACTTGGTTGCATGTACTAGAGGGGAGCATGTATATGTTTGTGTGTTTGGGGAGAGCAAGCATACTTTTAGGATTTTTGCTGACTATTGTATACAACCAGAGACAACATTGTCTCTGCCCTGGAAGTCTTCAGCTTCAGCCAACCAGAGAGGCCAAAGGGACAGAGAGTAGAGGCTCAGGAGCTGAGTAATGGCTGGGACCACTGGGAGAAGAGGCATGGGGGTAGTCTGATGCTTAGGTCGGTCCTCTTCCTCCAGCTGACACTTTGCAAACCCATTCGAGTCTCTTCCTGGAAGAGCTGGAGATGATGGTGCCCTCCACACCCACCTCGGCCAGTGGTGCCTTCTGGAAGGGCAGTGAACTAGGCAATGAGCCAGCATCCCAGACAGCAGCCCCCAGCACCACCAGCGAGGTTGTTAAGAGTAAGTCAGCCAGCACTGCCTTGCACTGTCAGCCTGCCTGGAAGCGTATCACTTCATAAGTACACACATTGTCCTAGGTAGATGGAAAGGAGGGAGGGAAGACACCCCCCGCCCCTAGAGACCAGGTATATGGGCAGTGGACAGCAGGCCACCCTGACTCACTGCCCACCATGGCTGTGTAGTCCTGGACCGCTGGTGGGGAAACAAGCGGATCGACTATTCACTGTACTGCCCCGAGGCACTCACGGCCTTCCCCACGGTCACGCTGCCCCACCTCTTCCACGCCAGCTACTGGGAATCAGCGGATGTAGTGGCCTTCATTCTGCGCCAGGTGAGTGAAGCCAGGGATGTGGGCCTAAAGCTGGGAAGCCTAGGACTATGGAAGAGGGCTATTGTTTCCCGCCCGGTGTCCCGAGCAGGTCATTGAGAAGGAGCGGCCACAGCTGACAGAGTGTGAGGAGCCATCCATCTATAGCCCCGCCTTCCCCAGGGAGAAGTGGCAGCGCAAACGCACACAGGTCAAGATCCGGGTATGTGTCTGGCTGTCAGGAGCCAGCCCAAGTATGTCCCCAGCATGCTCAGGGTTCTCCGGCCTCATATCTGCCTTGCCTTAGCTCTGCCCCTGGAAACCTCAGGTTCCTCTGCCCACTTCTGAGCCCTGGCTGTCAGTCAGTCTGGATCCTCTTTCACCCTCACCTGACACCCTCTGCATCCTGTCTGCTCTGACTGCCAGGAAGCTTCCCAGCTACGCACTTCATGTGATCCATAGAAGTTTGCATGTTCAGCCTCCGTGGTCTCCCATGGCAGACCTACTTCCTTCACGCTCCACCATCAGAGTGGTCCTGAATCCAACCCGACACCAACTCTTTCTCCATACATACGCATCCTTTCCAGTCCCAGCTCACCCTCTCTTTCCCACCAGAACGTCACTTCCAACCACCGAGCGAGTGACACCGTGGTATGTGAGGGCCGTCCCCAGGTGCTGAATGGGCGCTTCATGTATGGACCATTGGATGTGGTCACGCTCACTGGAGAGAAGGTCAGGACCCAGTGTCCATGCTCCTGGTGTTTCCTACCCTGCCCTAACAGCTGCTGATCTGTAGATCCAACTTGAAATTCCTCCCTGCCTGGCCAGCCTCTGCTCTCACCTGCCTGTAAATTGGTACACAGGAGTGTTGTCTCCATAGCCCTGTCCACCCCTTCCAGGTGGATGTCTACGTCATGACACAGCCACTGTCAGGCAAGTGGATCCACTTTGGCACAGAGGTCACTAACAGCTCAGGCCGTCTCACCTTCCCAGTGCCCTCAGAACGTGCACTGGGCATTGGTGTCTACCCTGTGCGCATGGTGGTCAGGTAAGCAGCAGGTATCTGGGCTCCTGTGGGGCTGGGCACTGCCAACCTCACCCTATCCACTCATGCCATGCTTCCATGGAACATAGGGGAGACCACACCTATGCCGAGTGCTGTCTGACTGTGGTGTCCCGAGGCACAGAAGCTGTGGTCTTCAGCATCGATGGTTCTTTCACTGCCAGTGTCTCTATCATGGGCAGCGACCCCAAGGTGCGCGCTGGCGCAGTGGACGTGGTCAGGTAGGACCCTCAGCCCCACCGGCCACAGCGACTGGTCATCCCTGTGGACTGGAGCTGACAAGCCTCCATCTCACAGGCACTGGCAGGACTCTGGCTACTTGATTGTGTATGTAACTGGCCGGCCTGACATGCAAAAGCACCGTGTAGTGGCCTGGCTGTCGCAACACAACTTCCCCCATGGTGTTGTCTCCTTCTGTGATGGCCTCACCCACGACCCGCTGCGGCAGAAAGCCATGTTTCTGCAGAGCCTGGTGCAAGAGGTACTGTGGCTTAGGATGGTCCTAACCTGCCCTCGCCCCATTCCACACCACAGTGGCCCCACTCCCATCAACTGGACGTAAAGAGGCCTCTGTGGGCCCGCTCTCCTGAGCTGTGTTGACTAGAACCTTGCCCCCATCTCTTCACAAATAGGGATACCCCTGAAACACTTGTGGGGGATGCATGCCACATCCTTGGCTCTATGGCTCTACGGGCTGCTGACCGGCTTTTCAACGCAGGTAGAACTGAACATCGTGGCTGGATATGGGTCACCAAAAGATGTGGCAGTGTATGCAGCACTGGGGCTCTCTCCGAGCCAGACCTACATTGTTGGCCGTGCTGTGCGCAAACTGCAGGCACAGTGTCAGGTAAGACCTAAGGGAAGGCTGGGAACAGAATTCCAGGGCCAAGGCTAAGGACCACCCAGTGTGTTGATTCCTGCAAGAGAGGGCAGATATAAGGCATTTGTGGCCCCAGAACTACTTATTCCTCCTGGGATAGGGATAACAGGCTACACTTGCTGTGTACAGACTCCAACGACCACAGGCTGTGACTGTTCAAGGTCTCAGATACAGATCATCTTACCATGGCCTCGGGCAGGTGCTTTGACCTTTCTGAGCTTGTTCTGTGGGTAGTGAATGATGCTAGCACTATCTGTACTCATTAGCTTATAACAAAGGTCTGATCATTCACCGTAGGTCAAAGGCTCAAGGCTGGGCCTAAGCTTGCTAAATGCTAAATGCTGTTATTTCCCCAAGATGCCAGCCCGAGGATGAGTCAGGCCTAGAGAGAGGCAAACTGGGAGTGGAGCCAAGGTGCCTGGCTCAGAGTCAGGGGATACTACGTAGTGGGAGAAGGCTTCCTGATCAGGCTGAGCCAGCCTGCCACTTGCCAGTATCACCCGGTCTATCTACCCTGTGCAGGAGCCTCGGGGGAGGCTGGACGTCCCCTCATCCCTGCCTCCTTCTGCCCACAGTTCCTGTCAGATGGCTATGTGGCCCACTTGGGCCAGCTGGAGGCAGGCTCCCACTCCCATGCTCCCTCAGGACCTCCGAGAGCCGCTCTGGCCAAGAGTAGCTATGCTGTGGCTGCCCCTGTGGACTTCCTCCGGAAGCAGAGCCAGCTGCTTCGATCCAGAGGCCCTAGCCAGGTGGACCGTGAGGGTCCAGGAACACCTCCCACCACCCTGGCCAGGGGCAAGACTCGCAGCATCAGCCTCAAGTTGGACAGTGAAGAGTGAGGGAACCTTGGCTGCAACTGGGTTATTTATTGACTCGCAAGGGGCCTTGGTGACTGTGGGAATCTGGGGCCCCCACACCCTGTATGACTACACCACAGTATTACTTCCCTTTGTCGGGGGTAGGGGACCCAGCCCCCAGGGGAGGAAGGAGGGAGTGGGTTAGGGCCCAGCAGCGTTTCCAGTGTGTGAACCTATAAAAATAAACAACTGCACTCTACTGTGGGCCTTCCTGTCTGGGGCACTGAGGTGCTGAAGGGGGCCAGGACCTACTCAGGGTCATAGAGGCAGCCAGGCTGGAGCTCCTATACTTTCACTTTCACAAGCCCTGGCTGCGAGTCCCTAGGGCATTTCCTAGGTAGTCTGCCTGTTCCTTCTCCTGCCCCCAACCTCAGACGGTGTTGGAGTTTATGAGAGTCACGTGGCTTCTGAGCCTGCAACTCCCCTCACCTCTGCCCCTAAGGAAACTTCTGTCTCTAAAGCCAGGAACTGTGGAACCTAAGGATGATAGAGTGGCCTGTGTGGGCCACGCCTGCTTTCTCTACCACTTAATACTAGAGGCTCCCTAGGCTGGTATTGGCCAGAAAGAAATTCCCAGAGACCTTAGCACAAGCCAGTGGGAACTAGGGTAAGAACCTGATCTCACCCCTCCCACTGACTACCAAGCCCCTAGCCAGTGATGACCAGCCTTCAAGATAGATTAGTTCTGCAAAGCCAGAGAGATAAATAAGGCCTTTATATACACAGAAGCGCAAAGTGACAGTGGGGGATTGACAGGTGGTGGCAGCAGTGGGCTTGGCAGGGCAGGGCAGGGCATGGCAAGGCAGGGCAGAACTGGGGCCCTGTCAGTGGGAAAAGATGCCCCGGAAGCGAGCTTTGTCCTCCTCATCCTTCTGCCGGATCCGTGTCTCCAGGGCCCGCAGCTCTCTGCTTACCACAGGCGCCAGGGCAGGGTCTAGCTCCAACACCTTGGCAAAGTCAGCCTGGGCCTCCTGGGCATTCCACACGGCAGCATGGGCCTTACCCCTCTTGAAGTAAGCCTTGACATTGTCTGCAGGGACACCAGAAAGCAGAGGCATGCAAGGGGCATGAGAGGAGACGGCCAGCCTGACTTCTGGCATCTAGGCCCACAACTCTCTGAACGGTGTACCAGTGCCACCCTGTCACACGGTACCACTCATACTTCCTGGATACTGCCCTTCCCCACTGGCATGGAAGCTCTGGTCAGGCTCTTGTGGGGAGCTCAGAGATGTCAAAGCTAAGGGCTAGAACCATGTGCCCACAGCGCTGGATGGGAAGAGGCCAGTCTGGGCTGCCAGAGGGCATGGTGCTCACCATCATACTTGTTGAGGATGGAGGAGCAGTGATCCAACACTTCATAATACTCCTGAGCCACCAGCTTGCACTGGCAATAGTTGAGTAGCAGTGGTGTGATCTGCAGGTCCAACTGGATCCAGTCAGGTGAGCCAGGCTGCTCCTGGGGTGTATGGGGGCAAAGAAAGTGGAGATGCTGAGACCTGGCCGCAGCCATGCCTTCCTCCGTGTGCCCCTCCCACCGCGGCCTCTGAGCATACCTTCATCTGCAGATTCTTGAGGCAGGCGATGGCGTCATAGTACTTGGCAGCAGCCTCTTTCACCTGGCCCTCACGGTACAACCGGTTGCCCTCTTGGTGGATGACTGGTACTGCCTTTGCTTTCTCCTCATCTGTCATCGCCCATGGGTCCTGTTGATAGGTGCCAGGACTCTCTACCTGCCAAGGCAGGAACCAATTCAAAGCAGAGCCCATGGGTACCTCGGAATCCTCTGCAGCAAACCTGGCCTCTGACATCAGATGCTGGAAACCATGTCACCTGACCACTGGTCTCTTAGCACGTGTCATCAGCCCCTACATGCCTGGGCATACCTAGTACTAAGTACTTCAGGTAACAGTGAAGATGGTGGCAAGTACCCATGCCCTGGCAGAGTTTCTGTTCCATGGAAAGTAACCTATGTGGGCAAGAAGAGCCACCTAAACCCCCAGTCCCTTCAGAGCATGGCCAGCTGGCCAGCTGTGGAGGAAAAGATGGGCTCACAGACAGAGGACAAGAGTCGAGGTGGGTGGGCATAGGTGATCAATGAGGCCTGAGAAGGGCCCTAGAGGCTTCCACAGTTTTCCTACCCTTGCCCCTTTCCGCAGACCAACCCTGGACATCGGGGAGGTAGGGCTAGTGTCCCCTTTGAGACAGGGGGCCTTACCTTCAGCATCTCGATGTGGAAGATGAGAGGCTGTGGGTTCTGCTGCAGGGCATCCAGGTCCGCATGACCCAGGGAGCTGTGTTCATGCATCTGAGCGATCCCACAGCAATGCCGCTGTCCCTCCAGGGGGTCCTTGCCCTCGGCGATGTTGCGGAGGCTCTTGGCCACTAGAGGATACAGGACTACGTGCTGCAGGAAGGCAGCAGAGGTGCCATCAATTTGTGCAGGTGCTCACTGGGCACCAGAGAAGTCTCACCATCACCGTGCATACAGGCTTTCCCACCTCTGGTGTCTTTCTTTCTCTCTTGGTTTTTGTTTTGTTTTTTTTTAAATGTTTGTTTTGGTTTTTTCTTTCTTCTTTGGGGTGATGGTGGGGGTTCAGAACAGAGTTTCTTCATGAATCCCTGACTATCCTGGAACTCTTTAGATAAGGCTGGCCTCAAACTCAGAGATCCACCCGCCTCTGCCTCCTGCATCGCCACGGCCTGGCTTCCGCCGGTACCTTTCTACCCTCACAGTAAAGCCCTCAGCTTTGTCATGATTTCTGGCCACCAAATCCAGCACCTGCCTAGCTTACAAACACACTAACAGTTCCCTTCTGTGTCCTGTCCATCAGGAGCCCAGTATGGGTGTCTCTCTGTTCTCCCCTCCCCTTCTCTCCTTAGGGATGATTCCCCCAGACCAAGCTCTTCACCACATCCTGTGCTCAGCACCACTTCTTCCTTCTATTCATGTCAAGGCCCCTCTCAGAGCTGGGCACAGGGCACATCTTCAAATCCCAGGGGAACTGGGCATGGTGGTATACATCTTGGCAGATGGAGCCCTGAGCCCTGAGTTTGAGGCCACTCTGATCTACAGAGTGAGTTCCAGAACATCCAAGACTACACAGAGAAACCCTGTCTCGAAAAACAATACAAATAGACAAAAACAACAACAACAAATTCCCAGGGGAGCTACCTGGTGCTTTGCTGCAACTATTATTACTCAGGAAGCTGAGGCTGGAGGACCGTTTGAGTCCAGGAATTCAAGAGCTTCTTGGGCAGTACAGAGATCCAAAAACAAAACAAAAATCAGGGGCTTGGGGAGCTGGCTCAAAGGGTAAAGTGACCTGAGTTTAGATTCACAGCATCCATGTCAAAGCTGAGTGTGACTGGCCCACTGCTTGTAACTCCTCCAGCTGGGAGGAGCTCTTTAGCCAGTCTAGAGCACCCATGCATGCAGGCACTCAGGCAGCAGGCACACACACATGCGCGCACGCGCGCACACACACATACACACATACACACACACACACACACCGACACTGTTTCTAAAGAGTAGGCCTGGATAGTATGATATCTCCCCGGCAGGTGAAATGCCCTGGGCTCAGTCCTCAGCCCCAGGACAAACAAAACACTGGGAAGATGGAAACTGAAGACTTAACCTTAGGAAAGATGTAAGGATGATGGACTCCCATTGCCCCTGCTCTCGGCACACAGTAAATTACTAGCAGACATTCATATGCGGATGGTTTTGGACAAAGGGCTTTGGGTTGGCTCCATTTGGAAATGAGAGGTAAGAAAAAGCCAGTTCCCATCATGTGTGGGTACAACTAGACAGAAGACCAGATCCTGACACGGGGCATGAAGGCAGAAGAACCCAGAGGAGGGGTTCAAGAAAACCCTTAGCAGCAGGGGTCTCCCCAGAGGTGATAACCATGAATTGGCTTTGAAGTATGAGGAAGGGGTAGGCTATAGGAAACGAAAGAGAAGGAAGAGCAAGGGGTTCGTTGTATAGGAGGAGACATGAGACATCAGACTCCAAAGGGACATGTCAGCAGCCACATATGCGCCACCTTAATAGTGACCAAGAGCCACAGAAGTATGAAGTAATGGGTCCGATGGGCCAATTGCACCTAAAAATGAGTCTCTGGCTGGAGTCTGGTTTATGGACAGGAAAGAGAATAGAGACCAGGGTGCAAGTCAGGAGTCTAGTGGTAGTTTGGAGACAGCGCTAAGACTAAAGGCATGCACCACCACCTCCCATCTTTATTTGGACAAAGTTAGTGGCTAAGCCAGGGCAGGAGCCCTGAAGATAGGACACAGAGCATGTCCCAGAACTGTTACCTTGATGTCACAGAGGAACTGGGCAATCTCCCCCTCACGCATGGTGCACACGATGGTCTCCCACACAGGCAACTTGAACTTCTTGCCAACGATGAGCTCCATGGGCTTGCCTCGTGTTCGGCTGTCATCTATAACGGAGCCTTCATTGTCACTGTGCAGCGTCCGAAAGTGGAACGTGGCCTGCGAAACCACACGGGCTATCAGGCGAAGTTACAAAGCCTCACTAAAGCCCCAGCTCACATACAGCCCTGCTTCTAATGAATGCTCTCCTGGATGACGCTCTCCTGGGAACACCAGCCAGCCCTGCACCTGGCTTTATCCCACCATCTCAGTGAGAGCTGTGTAACAGACAAGGAAGTAAGAGGCCTATGGCTCCTGGGAGACAGGACAAAGCCTGTTTCTAATCATGCTTTCAACATAGATCTACTGAGCTCCTACTACACACCCACACTCTGTACAAGACACTAAAAAACATAGCAGTAAACCACGCAGAAGCTACAGAGCCACTGAGGAGCACCCATGGTCTTTCTAGAATACAGGAAGGAGAGCCAGACAAAACCATATGCTATGTTAGAGGAAAGTGATTTTTTTTTTTTTTTTTTTTTTTTAGCATTTTGAGAAAAGAAAAATTAACAGAAGTAGGGCAGGGGCTTCTCTAAGGAGGCAAAATTTTAAGCAATAATAGCAATAAGGAATAAAGAAAAGAGTGAGTCAGACAAGGACTCAGGTAGTAAAGTTTCTAGGCCAAAGAAACAACAGGTACAAAAGCACACAGTGTGGGGTGTTCAAATCAGCAAGGCCAGTGCCACAGTGTGAACATGGAGTGCAGACTCCATGGAGCCCCAGCGGTGGGCAAGGATGAACTCCACAGGGCATACAGAATGTGTTGAGGGCCCGAGAGTTTTCACTCTGAAATTAGAGCCACTGGGTGGCTCCTAGCAGAAGTGGTACATAACCCAACTTAGACTCTTGTTGCTGCGATGTGGTCACCTTTAAAGGGATGAGGATAGGAGGAGTGGGGCAAAGATGGACGGTTTCTGTATGACCAGGCAACTCTGCCTGGACTGGAGACAGCACAGATGGAAGAGATTAAGACTGTGTGGTCATAGCTGCACATGGTGGCTCACGTCTTTAATCCCAGCACTCATGAGGCAAAGACAGGTGTACTGGCTGGTTGACACAGGCTGGAGTTATGACAGAGAAAGGAGCTTCAGGTGAGGAAATGCCTCCATGAGATCCAGCTGTAAGGCATTTTCTCAATTAGTGATCAAGGGGGGAGGGCACCTTGTGGGTGGGACCATCTCTGGGCTGGTAGTCTTGGGTTCTATATGAAAGCAAGCTGAGCAAGCCAGTAAGTAACATCCCTCCATGGCCTCTGCACCATCAGCTCCTGCTTCCTGACCTGCGTGAGTTCCAGTCCTGACTTTCTTTCGTGATAATGGAAAGTGTAAGCTGAATAAACCCTTTCCTCCCCAACTTGCTTCTTAGTCATGATGTTTTGTGCAGGAATAGAAACCCTAAGACAACAGGTGTATCTTTTGAGTTCAAGGCCAGCCTGGTCTACAGAGTGAGTTCTATGACAGCCAGGGCTACACAGAAACCCTGTCTCAAAAAACCAACCAACCAACCAAACAAACAAATGAGAATACTCTGGTGCTATTCCAACATCAAGGGTAGAAGGGTAGAGAGAGGTAGACATCCACACTTGTGAGTAATCTGGGCGTGGAGTCATGTCAAAACGTTGATTCTAGATAAGATCATGTTAGGGTGAGGGTAGACAGAAGAGAGCTTGAGACGGAAATCTCAACAGGATATGGTTAGCTGAACCCACACTCTTAACTGCTACATGGCTGTGCTGCCTCTCTGAAGTCAGTTTTCACATCAGTAAAATTGAATCAACAATATCTGTCTAGCATTGTGGGAGATAAACCTATGAACACGTACCACAGGGCTCAATGGTAGCTGGGCTTTTTCTTTTACTTTTCTGCTTGAAAATCCAAGGCCTCTACATCCTAGACTCTACCACTAAGCCCCATCCTTAACCCTGGTGGTGTTACACTTATTTCTGTATTTGGGGGCTCACATGTGACATCATGCTTGTATGAGGTCAGAGGACAACCTGCAGAAGTCACTTCTCTCCTTCTACCATCTGGGTCCTGGGGATCTGACCCAGGCCATCAGGTTGGCAGCAAGCACTCTATCCACTAAGCCACCTCACCAGCAGAAGACGGTCCCCCCTCCTGAGCCCCAGTGATTGTTTAATCCTGCCTGCTTCTATTTACCACGTGCCCCTGCTCACAGATTAGTCTTATATTAGTTTATCCTAAGCTTTTCCATCTAGCATCCCTCTTGCCAGGCTCCTTCCAAAGCCTGTTCTCTATCTCCATCTCTCTAATTTTAAGACAGGGTCTCATTGAGTGTCCTGAGCTGGCCTTGAACTCATGCTGTAGCCCAGCTTCACCAGCGGCTGAGACTGTAGGCATGGGCCACCAGGCCCAGCTTGTAGATCCCCTTTTCAAGCACAGCTGATCACTACCACCACATGCCTGCCCTCTGCTCTCAGCATTTACCCCTCACCACATCAGACTAGACTCTCTGCCTGCTGGCTTAACACCACTGGCCAGAGGGCATACATTCATTCACAGAATTCTTGCTTTTGGCTTCACTGGTATCAGCTCCACAACTGTGATTAGAGATCTACAGCAACAAAGCAGGGGAACCTAGAGGTATGGAGTGCCTTAGGGAGGGGCACCTGAACTTGGTGCCCAGATATAAAAGCAATGCTACCATCTATCAGAACGCTGACATAGGAGTTTGGTCTGGAAAACTGGATCTCTGGGACTCTGTGTTTTTTTTAGTTCCAGGACCTCAGTTTCCCTATGTAAACAATGAGAATTGTCCTAGATGGTTTCAGAAGGCCCCTTTACTCAAAACTGCATGAGCTTTGAACCTTCAGGTACGGGTATCAGCACTGAGGTCACACCCACACCAAACCATTTTGAGATGACTGACACCCACCCCTGTCCAATGCAGTCCTAAAGCAAAGCCAAGGGGCGGAGTAGACATATCTGAATTAACTCCCACTTAAATCCAGACCAATCAGCGTCGAGCTCGGCATGTGAGAGGTAGCCTGACTGGCAGCTGCTCTCTGGGCATGCGCAACCTCTCACCTACGGCCTCCTCCCGCCTCGCATGCGCACCGCGCTTCAGAAGAGACGCTGGGAAAGTGGGGAGAGGATGGACACAAACCTTAGTGCCATCCTGAAAGTCCGGCAACTCTCCTCGGCCCTCCTGTATCACACGCTTTTGGATCCCGTCCTCTCGAAGTCTTGCGATGAGATCCGCCATCCTCCTTCCCCGCTGCTCCCTTTCGGCAACTTCCGGACTCGCTCGGTAGCTTCCGGACCTGTTTCGGCAACTCCTAGCGCCTCGGCAGCTTCTGAGCAAGCGCCATTTTGACTGAGGGCAGAAGCCAAAAAAGGGAGGGAATGAAGAAAAGAGCCGTGATTGGTTCCTAATGCTACGGCTTTAACGCGGCACTGGGGGCGGAGCCTGAGCCTGCTTAGGGGCGGGCCTTTGGTTGTCCCTCCCCTGCCAGTTGTGCTTAGTTGGCTTTATAGGGGTTGCAGCTCTCCTAGCTGTGTGCCACTCCATTTAAGTTGTAGATGCCCTATTATCGGCACTTCAGTTAGAAAAATGAAAAACGAAAAACACCGCTTCACCTGTGTATTCCCTTTGGGCCTTTTTTGTTTTGCTTTGTTTTGTTTTTTAGAGGCAGGGTTTCTCTGTGTAGCCCTGGCTGTCCTGGAACTCACTTTGTAGACCAGGCTGGCCTCAAACTCAGAAATCCGCCTGCCTCTGCCTCCCAAGTGCTGGGATTAAAGGCGTGCGCCACCACCGCCCGGCCCCTTTGGCCCTTTTATTTTGCATACTTTAGCATAAGTTATAACATCTAGATTCTGGACTCTAGATTCACTTGTCTTAAGAAAAAAAAGGAAGGAAACCCGGTGTGGTGACACATACTTCTCTGTAGTGTCTTCATCCCTTATATCATAACCAGGAAGATTATTTTCTTTCCCCTGAGCCCCAAGTCACATACTCTGACTGCTTCACTTTCCAGCAAAAAGTCTTGAGGGGCTGGAGAGATGGCTCAGCAGTTAAGGGCACTGACTGCTCTTCCAGAGATCATGAGTTCAAATCCCAGCAACCACATGGTGGCTCACAACCATCTGTAATGAGATCTGATGCCCACTTCTGGTGTGTCTGAAGATAGCTACAGTGTACTTATATAATAAATAAATAAATAAATCTTAAAAAAAAAAAGTCCTCAGAGAGGGGACTTTCTGAAGGGAAGAGGAAACATGCTTGGGTTTGTTTTCTATCAACACAGAGAGCTTACAGGCGAGCTAAGTAGTCTGCTGTACTCATCTTGCAGAAAGTACAACAGAAGGAAAGCTGACCGATATGGCTGATAAGTATACACCAGAGCATGAAAGATGTAGATAGATAAAAATAATAACATATTATCCAGGTTGTTGTGGTACACGCCTTTAACCCCAGCACTTGGGAGGCAAAGGCAGGTGGATCTCTGAGTTCAAGTTCAGATTGGCCTACAGAGGGAGTTCCAAGACAGCAAGAGAAACCCTGTCTTGAAAAACTAATGATAACAACAATAACAACAACAATAATAATAAATAAAATGTTAAGCTAGGGACTGAGAGTGTAGCTCAGTGTTGGAACATTTGCCTAGCATTTGAGAGGTCCTGGGTTCTTTCTCTAGCATACACACACACACAAATTAAGCTAATTTAATACACTACATAATCCTATCAGTATTCTCAGTGAAATATCAGTCACGAAAAAAATAGCGTATGGCCTGGAGTGATGACTCAGCAGTTAAGAGCACTGTACTTCTTTAGAGAATGTAAGTTCCATTCTCCACACCCACATAGCAATTCATAACCTTCTGTGAGTCCAGTTCCAGAAGACAATACGTGTTCTTGTGGCCTCTGTGGGCACCAGGCATATCTGTAATGCACAAACATACATGCAGGCAAACATGCACATTGAAAAATAATACTGTATGATCACACTTACTGAAGTGTCTACATAGACAGCTCAGAGACAGAAAGTAGAACGGTGCAGTGGGAATGGGGAAGTTGTTTTTTAAGGAAGGACTGAGTTTCTATTTTACAACATTACAAAGCTCTACAGACTGACTGGCCACACAATACTATGAATTCATAACTGAACTGTGCAGTTTGAAACTGTGAGGAAGGCCAGGTAATGTTATCTGTATTCTACTTCAAGAACAAATTTTGTTTCATACAGGCAAAAAAAAAAAAAATGCAAGATGAGAAAGACAGACTAAAGAGCAAGTAGGATTTCTCCCAACAATGTAAGACTGGAATACTTGAGATCGACTTATTCCTCAATGAGACAACTCAATGGGGAAAGTCCTTGAGACAGGGTTGAAGGATGGCTCCATGGTATAGAGTGTTGCTGTTCCAGACAACTGGGGTTTGGTCCCCAGCCCCCACTTGGCCACTCACAATTATCTGTAACTCCAGTTCCAGGGGATCTTCTGACCTCTACAGGACCCAGGCACTGGCATGCATGCAGGCAAAACACTCATACACATAAATATTAAAGAGAAGGGCAGAGGGAACAGAAAAGGGAGGGCTTGATAAAGGCATTTGCCTCAAACAGACCATCTGAGTTAGACGCCTGAGTCCACATGGTGGACAAAAAGTGCCTACTCCCATTAAGTTCTCTGACCTGAGCCGGGCGTGGTGGCGCATGCCTTTAATCCCAGCACTCGGGAGGCAGAAGCAGGTGGATTTTTGAGTTCAAGGCCAGCCTGGTCTACAGAGTGAGTTCCTGGACAGCCAGGGCTACACAGAGAAACCCTGTCTCAACCCCCCCCCCCAAAAAAAGTTCTCTGACCTACAGATGCGCCATGCATCTGCATGCTCACACAGACTCCTGTGCACACACAAAAAGAAAATAATTAAATACATATGGAAAGGCAGGAGGGAGGAGAAAAAAGGAAAAGGAGGGAAGGGTGTGACAGAGGAAGAAAGGAAGGAAGAAAAAGGGGAAGCAAGAAGGAAGAAAGAAACCATGTATAGTGGTAAGCCTGTAATCCCATTATTAGGCCAAGGCAGGAGACCTCTAGCTTGTCCATATAGTGATTTCCATCCTGGTAAGAGCCACAAAGGAAGATGTCAGTGTCAGAAAGACCTCACCAGCCAGCAAAGGAGACAAGGACAGAGAGAAGCATCTGCTTGTGTCCATCAGAACCACCGGGTCTGAGAGAAAGCCAGAAGCCTCAGGGTAGGTGTCACCTCACCACAATTCAGGAAATCGCCAAGGTACACTCCCTACAACCTGGACATCCACCTGCTGGAAAAGGAGGCCTCCCACCATTCACAGGAGACAACAGTGATGTGTGCATGAGGCCAACCTCAGCCTGACTGCTGCGGAGCTGAGTGTTGGAAGCCCAAATGGTACCACGCCTACAGCTCATAGAAACAGCAAACAAGATGCATGTGGAAACCATTAGCACTGAGTGGAAAAATGGAAAAATGTAAACAACAGAATGCACTTGATACAGGAGCCCATGTTTGTACACTGCAAACACATCCATACAGAAGACAATGCCACGTAAGAGCCAGGCTGGGTTGAAACTCAGTGAGGCCAGGTCTTGGGAGAAGAAGGGGAGGGGAGGAAGATGGGGATGGAGGGAATGGGGGGGGGGGAATGAATGACCACAACTAGAGAGGAGCCTCTTTAACCATAAAATGAGAAGTTGGGTTGACTCAGTTCTTTATGGGAGATCATAAAATGTGAGGGCGGTTGGACGTGGAGGAGGGCAAACACTTTGTAAGCTAGAAAGATATGGGTTCAAATTTCAGACGTAGCACTTTGACAAACTGCCACCGATATTTACTATTATTTATACATCTATTCAGTTCCAAACACTCCTGAGCACTGAAGAGAAAGCAGTACTATAAAAGCTAAGGCAAAAAGATCAGGAATTCAAGGCCAGAGTGAGCTAAATAGGGAGCTCCTCTTCCAAGAAAACCAAAAAAAAAAAAGAAAAAAAGATAGAAGGGAATGCAGACTCAGTGCTAGAAAGATTGTTTTTTAATCACTTTAGCTGCCCCATGTATTCTGAATTGGAGAAAACAATATAAGCTCTGAGCCTCAGTGTCCACATCTGAAAAATGACAAGGACACCCCTCCATTGGAAGCTGTGGTGAGTAGGATGGAGGAACAGGTCCAAGAGTTTCTATGGCACTGGAGTGCGGACTGGAATCCAGGCTACCTCATGAGGTTTGAGCTGCTGGGCAGAGAAAGCAACCACACACACACCTCACACCCCTGGGCAGAGAAAGCAACCACACACACACACACACACACACACACACACACCACGCAACCACACACACACCTCACACCCCTGGGCAGAGAAAGCAACCACACACACACACACACACACACACCACACACACCCCGTCACACACACACACACACACACACACACACACACACCACACACACCCCGTCACACACACACACACACACACCACACACACCCCGTCCCTCCGTCCCCCCTCCTCCCCTCCCCCCTCCCTTACAAGCACAAGCTTAGATCGGTCCTGGTCACAGCCGGGGCTGTCGCTCACCAAGGGAACCTCTGGGGGGCGCCGCGAGTCCCGCTACCCGCGAGACTCTGACGCGATCCCGAAGCAACTCTGCATTCTGCTGCTCAGGCCTGCAGAGGAGGAGCGGGCAAGGGCGGGGCGGTTGTAGAGGGCAGATCTTCGCTCCCAGGGAGACGGGGCGGGCCCTGTGAGGGCGGGCCCTGTTTGGTGGGCGGGGCCGTGGCGGGCTCAAATGGCGGCGGCGCTGGGCGCCTAGGCCGGCGGGGGCCATGAGCGCCGCCCGGCCCCAGTTTAGCATCGATGATGCCTTCGAGCTGACCCTGGAGGACGCGGGGCCTGAGCCCGAGTCCAGCGGGGTCGCCCGCTTCGGGCCGCTGCACTTCGAACGCCGGGCTCGGTTCGAGGTGGCTGATGAAGACAAGCAGTCCCGGCTACGCTACCAGGTGAACGGCCCTGCTCGTCTCACCCTCTTGTCCAGGATAGGGCGGAACCCCAGGCCGGGCCCCGGAGAATTCTAACTCCGGAGCCTCTGCCTAGAGACCCCAGCGGAGCGGAAAATTGTCCCCTAGACGTGTCTGCTCATCCAGATTTATGTCCTTGCCCTCTGAGCTCTGAGTTCGGTTCCAGTGCAGCTGTGGAGAGCCGGAAACTCGGACTAGGAACCCAGGCCTTAGCAACAGTGTAGAACCCACCTGTCTTGAAGACTGACACCCCAATATCACTCCGAGGAGTTTGGGGAGTACTTCCAATCTGAACCAGACCTTGTCGATATTTACAGCATCCCTTGAGCCCCAGATCACGTGACCTATGGAGCCTCCGCATCCCCTCTGCTTTGAGAATCACCCTAAAAGTGGAGGTCCCCACACATGATGTGTTTGCCCATCTCTTCATACTAAACCACACCATAAATCATTGTCTCAGGTAGCTTCCCCCAACCCTATCGTTCTTTAGGACGTAAGACCCAGAGGCCTGTGCTATGCTATACCAAATCCAAAGTCTCTATGTTGGGTCCCTGAAAAATCCTGAGAGCCTCATTTGAGTGGTCACCTGCTCCTGGGATCCATGCTGGCAGCCCACCCCTGCTGGATTCTGTGCTGAAGCCCCCAACAGCCACCTACTTCCTACCCAGGTTTTGGTTTCTGAATCATCAAACCGGTTCCGCTGGGAGGGCAGGGAGAGGCAGGAGAGCAGCTGCCAGATGTGCCAGGCAGAAGCTGTCAGGCTGCCTTTCTCCTCCCCCCAGAGGGCAGTGGAAAGGCCCATTCCTGAAGCTTATCTGAACCTTATGTCCTGTAACAGAACCTGGAAAATGATGAGGACGGAGCCCAGGCCTCTCCGGAGCCGGATGGGGGAGTCAGCACCAGGTCAGGGCCAGGTGGGGACCCACCCTTCTTATCCCAGGCCCCGTGTCTCAGGCTCCTGTCTGCAAGGACCTGCCCAGTCCCAACCAGATGCACTTACCTGTCTTACAGGGATTCCTAGCCCTGCTTCTCTCATGGGATCTGCTGTCCAGCTGGGTCACCTTACCCCAGTGCCCCGGTCCTCCACCTTATCAATGCCAGGCTTTCTGTCTTCTAGGAATCCTCAGTTTAATCCAGTCCCCACCCTCTTTCATTCCTCTTAACACACACTCTATTCTGTAATTCCTTTTCACCCCCTACCCTTGACCTCCTTCTGGACCCTCTATCCTGCAGGGGTTAACCTCAGTCCCTAGATACACCTTGAGTTTATCTCTCAGCTTCTGTCCCTCTCTTTATCTTCCCTGCCCCCTCACCATCCTTCTGTCCTTCAGGGATTCTGGGCACATGTCTGTCCGCAGCTCGCAGTGGTCCTTCAGCACCATCAGCAGCAGCACACAGCGCTCCTACAACGCCTGCTGCAGGTGAGAGCCTCCTCACTTGGGGTTCAGCTTCCAAGTACCTTCTGCTTCTGCCTGCCAGCCAGCCCCAGCTCCCTGCCTGCTTCACCTCCTTGACCTCCGTCTTGCTCTCCTGCCACCCAGCTGGACCCAACATCCTTTGATCCAGAAAAACCGCCGGGTAGTGCTGGCCTCCTTCCTGCTTCTGCTGTTGGGGCTAGGTGAGTGTCCTAAGGACCTAAAACTTCCTCCCTCCTATGAGCAGGCTCTGAAGCACCTTAGCACCCTAGGCCTCCCTGTTGGTACTGAGCATACAGGGCTGTGAGGGGATTAGCCCCACTCTCCTGATCATCTGGCCAGAGTCACAAAGGGAGGGAAAAAAATGGAACCTGGTTCAGTACTTTTTTAAGTATTTCCTTTTTTTTTTTTTTTTTAATTTTTCTCTATTTTTTTGTTTGTTTGTTTGTTTTTGTGTTGTTGTTGTTTGAGACAGGAGTTTCTCTGTGTAGTCCTGGCTCTCCTGGAACTCACTATCTAGACCAGGCTGGTCTGGAACTCACAGAGATCTGCCTGCCTCTGCCTCCCTAGTACTAGGATTAAAGGCGTCCACCACCACCACAACCACCCAGTCTTTTTTTGAAGTTTCTAAAAATTATTTTTCTCATATTTTTGTTTTATGTGTATGTAGATGTGCCATGTGTGAGCAGTGTCCAAGGAGGTCAGAAAAGGGAATTGGATCCCTGGAGCTGGAGTTGCAGAGGGTTAAGAGCCACTGTGTGGGTGCTGGGAACCAACTCTGGGTCCTCTGCAAGAGTAATATGTGCTCCTAACCCTGAGCCATCTCTCCAGTTCCTTACCCCCTTTTTAAGTCGTTTTGAGACATAGCCCAGACAATGAGGTATGATCTTGGACACTTGACCATTCTACCCCCACTCCCCATGCTCTGGAATTAGAGTTATATGCCATTATGCCCAGCTTACCTTGGTTTTTGTTTTTTGGTTTGTTGTTGTTGTTCTGTTTTGTTTTTAAAGGTTTATTTATTTATTATATGTAAGTACACTGTAGCTGTCTTCAGACACCCCAGAAGACAGCATCAGATCTCATTACGGATGGTTGAGCCACTATGTGGTTGCTGGGATTTGAACTCAGGACCTTTGGTAGAGCAGTCAACACTCTTAATAGCTGAATCATCTCTCCAGCCCTACTTTCTTATTTATTTAATTATTAATTTATTTATTGTTTTTTTCTAGGCAGGGTTTCTCTGTGTAGCCCTGACTGTTTTAGAGCTTGCTATGTATACGGGGATGGCTCAAACTCAGAGGTCCTGCCTCTGCCTCCCAAAAGCTAGGATTAAAGATACATGCTGCCTGCACACCCCCGCCCCAGTTGTTTGGGTGGTTTTGTTTGTTTGTTTGTTTTAACTCAGCCTGAGGATGAGTTAGGCCACCAGAGGATGGAGAGGTAACAGTTTCCATTGATTCTGTGCTGACTATTGACAGGTCCGTGGTTTTCACCTTAGAGCGGTGAGCAGCATCCAGAACCTGTTCATGAAGGCAGGCCAGGTGCTGGGGATACTAGTGTCCCTGAGGCCAGGTATCAGCTGTGGTCTGTGATCAGACCAGGACCTTTCTCCACATCACATTGTTCAGTGAAGGAAACTGAGGTCCAGCGTAGGCAGATTTAACAGCCACGTATTTCCGTCTTCTTTATGGGACTGAGATGCAGTGTCCCAGAGCATCCAGAGTTGGGATCAACATGGGGCCATGAAGACTAACCATGGCTGCCTCCCTAGGTCCTCTTCCCTTCCTTCTCCAGGAAGGTCAAAACTCCCAGCCATCCAGGTCTCCTGGCCAGAAATCTAATCTCCATCTCTAGGTGTTTGAGTTTAGGACACAGAGCTGCTCCTTGCTGGCACCACTTCAGGCCAGGCAGTGGTGGCACCTATCGCTAGCTTCTCCTCGACCCAGCAAAGCAAGTGTTGCTAGCATCCTGGCTTGGGAAGTAAGGCACAAGCTCAGGCAGGAGAGCGGGCTTCCTCGGCTGCAACTGGAAGACAGATGGCCTGCGATTGAGACCCAACCCATGACCGCCAAGCTTTGGGATCACCAGAAAGCCGCAAAAGGCTCTAGGGAATGCTACTCTAAGAGAAGGATGTTTACTCTAAGAGAACAGAACTGAAGCCCTAAACCAGGGTCAGGCAATGAGTGTGAACCTCCTTTTGGGTGCTCTTTGTAGAACATGAAATATACAAAAGTCCATGGTGGCCCCTGGCTTCACCCTCCCCAGTCAGTGAGTCCAGCTATGACCTCTCCACCAAAGGCCATATCCCTGCCTGGGACAATGTGCTGTCCCAGATTTCTCTAGCCCGGGTTCTTCTTGTTCAGTCCATCAAGTGCTTGACGCTCTTAGAAAGCGTCAGGTTCCTTCCAGACTCTGAGGCTTGGCTGTGCTGTTCCCTCTATACTGAATTCTCTCTGTGTGTTTGGTCCATCTATGGCTGCTGTGTCCCATCGGGTCATGGTTGAGTTTATCAAGACATTGCATGTATGCTTAGCTCAGGGCCTGCCAGTGACATCATTCCTGTCATTCCTGCCAGGCTTAGAGGTTAACTGTCTCCTGGGCTAACTTGAGGCAGTTGTTTCAAGCTCCCACACATAGATCGTAGCTTTCAGGATCTTGTTGGTCTGTCCACTAAAAAAGGCCGTGGGGCGGGGGCCTACTGCCCTTCCATTACATTCTTTCATTTGTGTGTTTGTGGGTGGAGGAGGGAATGTATGCCACAGCTCAAATGTTCATTTTTGTCTGTGTGGGTGGAGGAGGGCATGTATGCCATAGCTCAGTGTGGTCAGAGGGTAACTTGCAGGAGTCAGTTCTCTGCTTCCACCATTTGGGTCTGAGGAATTGAACTCAAGTAGTCGGATTTTGTGGCAAACTCTTTTTACCCACTGAGCCATCTTGCTGTCCCCATATGCCTTTTGCGGGGGGGGGGGGGGGGGGGCGGTCTCTATATGTAAACCAGACTGGCCTCAAACTCATGGAAATCTGTCTGTCTCTGCCTCCTGAGTGCTGGGACTCAAGGTGCTTGCCACCATGCCAGACCCCTCTCTGCTTTTTGGGGTAGAATTTTCAGTACCAGCCATGTGGAGGGTATTCCATAAGTGTTTCTTGAGTGATGGAAAGGTCATACAAAATAGCAGTAAAACCTCCCATTTAATAGCTGTTTCCCAGGGCTGTTTCCCAGGGCCTGCCAAAGTACCCTGCCCTGGAAACAGCTTTGTGCGCATCCTGGGAGGTGTTCTGCCCAGGAAACATCAGTTTAGGTGGGAGACGCATCGGGCCAAAGCCTGGCTGAAAGACCCTGCCCTTACCCGCCCCCCCCCCCCCGTCCTTCCCCTCCACAATCATATGTGTGCAGTGCTTATCCTGGTCGGCGTGGGACTGGAGGTGGCCCCCTCTCCAGGTGAGTGTCCTTCCTGCCTGGGTCCTCAGCAAACCCTCCCAACTCCCCACACAAGGCACACAAGCCACCTCCCAGGAGAAAGGGGGGCCTTCCCAGGCAGCCATCATCCCCAGGGACCCCTAGTCCTGAGCTGTCCGTTTCTTTCTACCTTAGGTGTCTCCAGTGCCATCTTCTTTGTGCCGGGCATCCTGCTGTTAGTCCCAGGAGGTAAGAGTGACAAGAGGGTGGGGCATGGGTGGGGTGGGGTGGGGCCAGGCACCCTCACTGACAGATATCACCCCCACAGTCTACCATGTGATCTTCATCTACTGCGCTGTCAAGGGCCGCCGGGGCTTCCAATTCTTCTACCTGCCCTACTTTGAGAAGTGAGCTGCAACTGGCCAGTGGCTCACCAGTGATCCAAGGCCTCAGGTCACCTCCACGTGTCCACAGGGTATTCCTCCAACCTACACCTGGTTCTGTTCCTTTCACCTGGAAGGCAGAGGCCCCTGGGACCCTCACAACCACCAGGCCCCTTTGAATTTGCTCAGGAAGTTTAGAGCATGCCAGCCTGGGAATATTGCCTCTTACCTGATGTGTGCCTTAACTTATTCCTGGGTTCTGGACTCCTGGGTTGGTGTAATTTTGTGCTAATAAAAGGGTAATTATTTCCAACAAGGACAGTTGCACTTTCCTGGGCCAGCAAGCCTGGCCCAGCACACTAACGACCACAGTCCCCTCCTACAGAGGGACTGTGTGTAAAGGACCCACCTAGAGCTCTAGAGGACCACCAACTTCCCAAGGACAACCTGGATGGCCTCAGGTGTGCCCATGGTCACCATTATGCCCAGGGCAGAGCTGGATGAAGTAGTCCCACCCTGTCTGCCTTCATCCCTGAGGAGATTCAACACTGCCCCCTAGCCAAGGGCACCAAGAAGTGATGCAGGCACCAGGCCTAGAGGCTGGTACCCTGGTTCCTGCCTGGCTCTGTAGCACTAGGCAGTCATGACTGTCACTAAATGTGGGTCATGTGCCCCTCTACACACCCACTGCCCTATTTTCTAGACCCAGAGGTTGGGAGAAGCAGGGAGAGGAGGGGGTAGGATCACGGCTTCTCAGCCGAGCAGCACAGTAACAAGGCGATGCTTAGAGCCACCAACTGTTTGAAACAGTTCAAGTTCTTAGAAAATTGGGGCCGCTAATAATGTCTGAAACTTAAATAAACAAAAATAAACAAAACCGAGAATCTTTAAGGAAATCTGAGCTCACAGCAGTTCATGTGCAACAAGCTGTGCTGAGAGCTCCCCTCAAGTCAAGCCTGAGAATCCTCACTGCCTCAGTTCCATTTCCTAGATGAGACGCTCAAGGCCCCAGTTGTAGGTAGGGACCAACTCACCAAGGTCAACAGCACAACCCAAGCCCTTCTAAAACCCAGGGAGAGGAGAAGAGAAGGAAACCAGGCTGACGCTCTCTGCAGGCCGCCACAGAAACCTGGCTGAAGCCCTCTGCGGGCCACTACAGACCAGCTGAGTGAGTGTTCCATCTTTCAGACCACAGCATGAGTGTCCATAGAGAAGCAACAGGATGCTGGACACCCTAGAGTCCTGTGCCTTTATTGAATAAGTGGACACCTAGTCTTTGACCCACCCAGACCTTCCAACCTCAGAGCTGCAATCAAACCACCTTAAGTAACTTAGGACTCTGCAGGTAGCTGAGGCTGGGACTATACAACTATACCATAGATGTCTTGTAAGATGACTCCAAGAATTGAGGCAAGTGCTGTGGAGCCTGACAGCCTAAGTTCAATCCCTGGAACCCACATGAAGGAAAGAGAAGACTCCCACGTGTTCTTCCTGACCCCCACACACACTCCATGGGACACTTGAACACAAACACGCAAATGTGATTTTTTAAAAAGCCAGGCTGTGGTGGTGCATGCCTTTAATCCCAGCACTTGGGAGGCAGAAGCAGGCGATCTCTTGAGTTCAAGGCCAGCCTGAACTATCAAGGGAGTTCTAGGTCAGTCACAGGGCCACACGGGAAAACCCTGTCTTGAAAAGGGAGAAGTAGCCAGTGGGAAGCTGCAGGAGCTGAAGGTGGGACAGGGTAAATGAAGTGCTTGCTGTGCAGTTGTGAGGCTCTGAGTGGGGACCCCCGGAACATACAGAAAGCTAGACACAGGACTGGATGTTTGCCATCCCAACCACTGCACAGATGGGAGACGGAGACAGGAGAAGCCCCAGAAATTTACTGGCCCAGCATCAGAAGTGCTAAGATAGCAAGACCTACTGCCTGTCTCAAAGCCAAAGCAAAGTGCAGCTGAGGCTGACCTCTGCCCTTACATGTGTGCTGTGGTGTCCTCGTGCCCTAGGAGGTGGTGAGCCTCCATGTGCTTACTGGGAGTTAAACCAAAGCCCTTTGCAAGAACCACTGAGCCACCTCTCCAAAAAGTGAAAAAGACATCATCCAAGCCCATAGTTTATATTAGCAGTGCATTCACACAGTTACAGTCAGATAAATACTGAGAACAGACATGAAAAAGAGAAATTACAAAACTGTCAACTAAAAAGAAACCTACTGGATGAAAGCACATACCTCACAGCTTGGATTTGAACCCCAAGTCCTACTGTGGAAGGGGGAAGCTGAGTCCCCCAAATCACCCTCTGCCCTCCACATGTGTGCCATGGCAGGCAGCCACACTCACAAATAATAATTTGTTTTTACTTTTTTAAAGTTTTTTATTTTTTTAAGGGTAGGAGTCGCAAGAAGATCCCATTACAGATGGCTGTGAGCCTCCATGTGGGTGCTGGGATTTGAACTCAGGACCTCTGGAAGAGCAGTCAGTGCTCTTAACCACTGAGCCATCTCTCCAGCCCTGTTTTTGTTTAAGACAGAGTTTCACACGAGGAGGGAGGTGCAGACGCCTTTAATCCCAGCACTCAGGAGGCAAAGGCAAGGGAATCTCTGGATTCAAGGCCAGCCTGGGCTCCATAATGAGTTCCAGGATGGCCTTGAACACTGAGGCAGCCTGTCTCAAAAAAAAACAAAAAAACAAAAAAACAAAAAAAACAAAAACTCAAAAGCTTAAGCAAAGAGCTTCACTGTGTAGCTGACTGGCCTGGAACTTGCTATGTAGACCAGGTTGGCCTCAAACTCAGATCTACCTGCCTCTGGCTCCACGGGGCTGGCAATAAAGTGTGTGCCACCATCGCTTAAAAAGAATTTTTAAGTCAGATTTGAGTCTAATTCCATTCTTTGACCCAGTATACATCACTTAAAATTGTAACAAATGAGCTTTTTTTCTGTTGTTAAAATTACATTATTTATTTGAGAGTAGAGGTTCATACATGCAGCATCCTATGTGGCATGTCAGAGGACACCTGTGGGAATCAGTTCTCTCCCTCTGCATGTGGATCCCGGGGACTGACCGCAGGCCTTCACACTTGGCACCTTGCCTGCTGGGCCATCTTGCTGGCCTTTCTTTCCTTTTTTGGGGGGGCGGGGGGGCGGAGGTTGGTTGGTTGGTTTGTTTGTTTTTGGTGGTGCTGGCATTTGAGCCCAGGACCTTGCCAGTGCCTGGAGGCACTGTACCACTAAGTCACACTTCAACCCAGAGCTTGACACTGGTCACACTTCTCAAACACTGCTGGAAACCAAAACTCTAAATAGACACTATAAGCAGTATTTCTTTATCTTGAGACACACTGATAGGAGGCATAAAGATTTCCTTAGTGACTATGTTAGGTGGTACATGCCTTTAATGCCAGCATCTGCGGGGTGGAACAGGGGAAGGAGGGTCTCTGAATTCCAGGACAGCCTGGTCTACATAGGTTGTTCAAAACCGGCCAGAGCTACAAAGTGAGACACTGTCTCAGGAAAAAAACAAAACAAAACAAAAAAGCTGCTTTCCCAGCCTTCTCCTAGTTTCGATCAGAATTCTTCATTTGGATTATCGAATGCTATACTCTGCATCTGTAATCTTCCAGGCTAACCTTAAATGAAGTCCACAGGGGCGAGTACAGAAGGCCTGAGCCTTGGCTCCCCTTTGGGTCTCCTCTGTCTCTGCAGACTGACCAGTCACCTTCAGCACTGCCACTCTCTCAGGCTTAAGTTCTTCTCCATTGCTTTCCAGACTTTGGAATGTGAGCGGGTGACCCATGCCTTCCTTCCCCTCAGGTCTCTGTCCCCCGTGAGTGTTAGAAGGTGGGCACCCAACCCTCAGTCCGGGACTGAGTTCCCGCAAGCCAGCCCACCCCTGAGGCCTAACACACGAGCTCTCCATCCTCTCAGGGGTTTCGGAGTTGAACTTGTGCCCCTCTTGCCTAGGCCGTCTGTACAGAGATACTAGCACAAACCACCACATCCAGATTCAAGTTCACTTTTCATTTATTTATTTATTCAAGGGGGTGTGAACAGGGCATTAGCCTACCAAAGAGCAACTTTGTGAAGTTGGTTCTCTCATTCCACCACACAAACTTCAGGGATCAAATTCAGGCTTAGTGGCATAAACTTTTACCTACAAAGTCATTACCAGGCCCAAGTTCATTTTTCAAAAACAACCCTTTATACAAACAAGTAGTGGGAAGTGATCTAGCTACTCTCTCAATTCATCATGTCCTAGGAATTCCCCCAATGCACTATGCCTCATTCATTTGAATGCAGCCAGTTGTGGGGAACTCCCTACCTCTCCAGGATCTAAAGAGATTCAAATCATGTTCTCCAGTGAAAACTGTAACCAGCTTCAATTTTTTTTTTCTCTCCACAGCTTGGGGATGGGAGAAGACAGCACAGGCAGACTCTGGAGTTGGGTGTGGTGAGGGGGTGAACCAGCCTGGGGGAAGGGGGATTTCTCCATGCTGGGGAAGGGTGTGGTAGTCTGGTGTCTGCTGGTGTCTTGGCCTCCAGGGCCAGTAGGTTGTCCCTGAAGGTGCCTCAGCCTGTAGATAGCATCATTACAAACTCTGCAGGAGAGAGGGAAGGGAAAGGCCAATCCAGGTCAGGGATTGAAGGAGGTTCACGGTGCTAGAGGCATGGGAGAGGTGTCTGTAGGGTGACTCACCGTCAAAGTCTATGGTGCCATCCCCATTGAGGTCCATTTCTCGCAACATCTCATCCAGTTCAGTGCCCTCTAGTGGTTCCCCCAGCAGAGCTGGTGCTGCCTGCCGCAGCTCCGCCACCGTGATCCGTCCATCCCTGTCCTTGTCAAACTGTCCAAGTAGAGAGTCCAAGCATGGCTTTTACGCCACCTTATCTGCATATCTGCATACATATGGCTCTACTTGTTTTGCTTGCTTGCTTGCTTGCTTTCTCTCTTTCTCTCTCTCTTTCTCTCTCTCTTTCTTTCTCTCTTTCTCTCTCTCTTTCTTTCTTTCTTTCTTTCTTTCTTTCTTTCTTTCTTTCTTTCTTTCTTTCTTTCTTTCTTTCTTTCTTTCTTTCTTTCTTATTTAAAACAGAGTCTCACTATGTCATCCTGCCCAGGCTGGTTTCAAACTCACAAAGATTTTCTTGCCTCTGCCTCCCAAGTATTGGGATTAAAAGTGTGGACGACTATGCTCAGCCATCTTCAGAGTTAGTTGATGAGTTTGTATTGTTGAGACAGTGCCTCCTGCAGGCCAGGCTGTCCTCAAACTCAGCATAGCCTTCAACTCCTTACCCTCCTGCCTTCCCCACGCCCCAAACCCTGGATTACGTGTGTACACTACCATACCTGGCTTTCTTTGGTGCTGGGGATTGAACCCAGGGCTTTGTGCACACTAGCTATACATACACCTTATCAACCGAACTACATCCTATCGTGGTTCTATTCTCAACACTACCTGTTGCTATGCTGTTCCCCATAACCATCTGACCCTCCCCAACATTGAGAACCAACATTGTCTCCTTGGTGAGAAGTTTCCCTGACATGAAGACCTGAACTGGGAGTCAGCCAGGCCATCCCTACCTGACCCTGGACCCTAGTCTTGCCTCTCTGGGCCTCCTGAAGGCTGAGACTTTCTAGTAAGGATGTAAGTCTATGCTTGCCACCCATTTGTCATACCCTTGTACTTCTTACCTCTCGGAAGGCGATGCGTAGCTCCCGAACGCCCAGCATGTGAGCTGTCTCCTCCCTCAGCTTTGGGCTTATCAGCTCCACAAACTCTTCAAAATCCACAAAGCCTCCCACTGTGGACCCAGGCAGAGCATCACAATCGGTTTGATGGCAATGCCACACTCTTTGTCTTCCCACCTGGGCTCTGGATCTACAAAGGCACACCCAGTTCCTTGCTGTAGAGGGGTTTCTTGCATAGGGGTGAGGGTGGGTGATCAGGGACACTCCTGATCACCGTGAAGGCCAGGGGGCCAAAAAAGACCTGGCTTCAGAGCAGGCAGCCCAAGTTCAAATCCTGTTGCTCTGTGAGACCTTGGATGGCTTACCAACCCTCCTGCTCTCATCCTGGGATGGACCTGGAAGAAGCTACTCCATGGGACAGGGCTATGGCTGCCGGAAGTCAGGGCTGTAGAGCTGAGTGGGAAGCACTAAATAGCTTCCCAAAGGATTGCTACGGTCATCACCCCCAAAAACACCAATAGGCAGGTAACAGCTTTGGGTGGGGAAGAGATGACTGACCCTGAATGCTCATTGTGCTTTCTGTTGTTGTTTGAGGCAGGGTTTCTCTATTCTGTCCTGACTGGCCTAGAACTCATAGAGCATCTCCTTCCTGCCGCTGTCTCCCCAGCGCTAGGATTAAAACAATGTGCTGCCACTCTGTTGGTGGGGGGGGTGGGGTTGGTTTTTGTTTGTTTTGCGTTTGGGTTTTTTATTTGTCTGGTTGTTTTGTTTTTGTCAACTTGACATAAGCTAGGATCATCTAGGAAGAGGGAACTTTAGTTGAGAAAATGCCTCCATCAAATTGGCCCATAGAAAAGTCTGTGGGACTTGTTCTTGATTAACGATTGATGTACGAGAGCCCATTCCATTGTGAGTTGTACAAGGCGGGAAGGTGGTCCTGAGAGGTATAAGGAACTTAGCTGAACAGGAGCCTGAAGAGCAAGCCAGTAAGCTGCATTTTTCTAGTTTCTGTTTCAGTTCCTGCCCAGGTTCCTACCCTGAGTTTCCTCAGTGATGGGTTGTAAAGTAATACAGAATAAACCCTTTTCTCTCCCAGTTCCTTTTGGTCATGGCGTTTATCACAGCAATAGAAAGCAAATCAGGATACGCACATCAGGGCAAATCCCATCCCCTGCTTAGAAACTGTAAAACTAAAGAAAGCCATTGCAGCAGAGCGCTCCATGGATAAACATGCTTGCCACCATGCCTAACGACCTGAGTTGAGTAGATCCCTGGAACTCCCATGATAGAAGCACTCACTCAAATGCATGCTGTGGCTCACACATCCCACCCCCACCCCCACTAATAATAACTACAAATAAAGGTAACTCAACGACGGCCCACCCACCCTCTAGGTAACCAGGCTGGCTCCCAACCCAATCACCCGGCAGGGCTCCATCACTGACTGCGCATCTTCACGTGCTGCGACACTTCTAGAAGCTCCATCTCCGTGGGCATGTAGCCCAGCGTCCGCATGCAGTCACCTAGCTCGCGGTAGCCGATGTAGCCGTCCTGGTCAGTGTCAAACTCCTCAAAGGCAGCCTGGAGCTCTGTCGGGGTTAGCAGCGGTCAGGCCAGGAGGCTGGACCCAGGTTACCTTCCACCTCCCAGCAACAGTGAGGGACACTCACCCTCCAACTCCTCAGGGCCCAGTTCACGATCCTGTATAGGAATAAGCCAACATGTCCCCATTTGCCACCGCTCCTCCAGCCTCTGCAAGTGCACTGGGCAGGGCTAGCTCCACCAAAGCAGCAGAAGAGAGTTGAAATCCTACAGACCCCAAAGCAGAGGACAACCTTCTCCCCATGCTTCTGAAGTTTCAAGTGAGTTTTCCTAGCTATCTGATGTGAGGTCTGCCTCTGTTTACTAAGCCAGCTGGCCTGAAGCCAGCCTTGTCCCTCACTGGCTCTCCTGGTCTAGGATACAAAAGGCCACAACTCTACCCTCACTTATATTTCCCAATCTGAGGCACAAGAAGGAGGCCTTGGCATGTAGGCGCAGGAAGGAATACAGATGAGAATTACCCTCAACCCCCCCACCCGGAGACCCCCCCCCCTGACCTTTCCAAACATGCGGTTGAGCAAGGGCCCATAAGTCCTTTGGGCAGCATCCTGCTGGGGGTCAGAACGGTGTCGATGGGAGTGTCGGTGAGACGCTGGCCTGGCGGGGGCTGAGGATGGTTCCTCCTGCCCCACTTTGGTCCTTGGGGGGTGCTTGCTGCTTCCTGAGGCCTCAGAGCCCTGGCTAGAGGACTGGTCCCCAGAACTGGCTTTCTGGGACCCTGGGTGCCAACTCTCCTTCTTGCTCCTTCTCCTGGTCAAGGCAGGGCCCTCAGCAGCACTCCTGGGAGATACAACTCCTTTAGGGATCTTCTGGGAGCCAGGAACCAGCTGTACATTGTGCTCTGTTGCCATGGAGAAGATAACAGGACTCAGTGATGTAGCTCCCTGGAGTGCCCTTGCTTCTCAGGGCCCAGAAAGCTGCTTATGGCCCCCTAGGCTTGAGTTCATCACCTGGGATCCACAGTGAGGCGGATTAGGGTAAATGAGTCAGGCAGTCAACCTAATCCCTGCCCTCTGCCCCAGGGTGGCCTGGCAGTACCAGATGGGTCTAGGAAACTTCTCAGGAGTAAAGGTGCCAGGGCACAGCAGCTTCAGAGGGCTCATGCTTAAGCTCAGCCATTTCTTGCCGAGGAGAAGCAGCCAGTTCATCATTCCAAGTCTCAGTTTCCCCATCTGTGAAATGGAGACACATTGCTGCATTTATCTCAGAGTGTACCATAGCTGCACTTTGTGTGGCCAAGAAGACTAGTGAAGGCCCCTTAGGCAGGAGGAGGCATACTGGAAAAGGCTGAGAATTGTCACTTTGAGTCCCTAATAGAGTAACATCCTGATTGGGATACAGGACATATGAAACGTTAAAAAAAGAGACCAGACCAGAGACCTTGGATGCTGATGGAGAACTGGAGATGGCACAGCCTGCCCTGGACTGGAGGAGCTCCTAGCAAAGGGTCTCCATTGTCTGACCTTGTTGGAATGGGGGGCCCTGGCTGGCAGCTTAAGCCCTATGGGGCCACGGTTAGGGTTTCCAGGAGAGCAGAGCCATGAATGATTGATGCTACCTCAGCTTGGGTTTCCTGCCTGTCTGCCTCCATATCGACACTGAGTGCCATGCGGCAAGCTCCACCGTGGGACTGGCTGGTGGCTGGACCTTGGGCAAGCGGGCAGCACCCTGTTCCTTCTACCTGGCCTGCACCTCCCAGGTAAGCCAGGCCCTGAGAAAGGGGCATCCAGACTCTGAGGCCATAGGGGCTGGAATTCATAGAGGAGACTCTGCCAAGAAAGGGGCTGAGGTGGGGAGCCATGGGCATGGTGGCTGCCACCACGGGTTCCAGACATGATCTAGCTGTGTTCCAGGAGCCAGTCCCTCTCCACCATCAGAGGGATGCCTTCTTCCCTCTGCCAGTTGTGTGAGGTAGAGTAAGGACAGCAGAAGGCACTGAGTGGCCCCTGGCCACCTCACTGTCATCATGCCACAAAGCCACTGCCTCCCCTATACAGAACCTCCTGGGACAGGCAGGGCCACCTTTGCTGAACTCTGAGGTGCTGGGAAGAAACAGGCAGCAGTGCAAGACACTGAAGTGCCACCAGCTGCTCCCAGGACCCTCCTAGCCACAGCCTGCCAGGGCCTGGAGGCTCAGCCCTCACCTGGTGTCTGCTAATGACACTTTTCTTCCTGGGATTTTAAACATTTGGAACGACAAAACATCAGGATCTTGTGAAGGGATGATCCTGTACTTTTCTTTCTTTCTCTTTTGGGATAATGGCTTGTGTATCCCAGGCTGACTTCAAACTCCCAAGAAGAAAAGTCTAGCCTTGAACTCTTGACCCCCTTACCCAGTTCTCCAATGCAGACATTGCAGGTGTGCACCAGCTGATGTTTTGTTTGAGAGAAGCTTTTAAAACTCTGTAGTGTAGGCTGACCTTGAACTCATGGCAGGTCCCCTGCTTCCACCTCCCCAGTACTGATATTACCAGCATCACTGCCTTTAAGAGGTTTTAAACTGTCTTGTGGAGCACTGGAGGTTGCTCCCACGGCTTGAACTCAGAGCACCACCTCTCCACTCACTCAGATGCTCCACTGTCGCTCTTTATCCTAGAGCAGGACGTACAGCTGAAGCTGGGCATGGCAGTGCACGCCTCATAATCCCACACTGTGGAAGCAGAGGCAGGAGGATCATTTAAATGTTAAGGTCTACCTGGTCTACATAGTGACAGCCTGTCCGAAAGAAACAAGAAGCAGGGGTCAGGAGATGTGGCGAAGTTGGTAGAATGCTTGCCAGGCATGCAAGAGGCCTTGGGTTCAATCCTCAGTACTGCATAAACTGAACATAGTGGTATGTGGCTGTAATCCAAGCACTTCGCAGGTAGATTCAGGAAGGTCAGGAGTTCGAGGTCATCCTCAGCTCTATAATGAGATGGAGGCCAGTTTGGGCTACATGAAATCTTGTTTCAAAAATTTTAAATCAGGGCTGGAGAGATAAGATGGTTCAACTGTTAAAACCATGCGTGCATCGTACAGAGGAGCCAGCAGTACTTACATGGTAGCTTTCACTGCCATTTAGCTCCAGTTCTAGGGGATCCAATGCCCCTTTCTGGACACCAGAGCACACTTGTGGCTGGCCTGGAAATTTCTGTGTAGACTAGGTTAGCCTCATACTCAGAGAGTCACCTGTTTCTGAGCCTCCTAAGTGTTGGGATTAAAGGCATTTGACACCATGCCTGGCCCCAGATAAATAAATCTAAAAAAAAAAAAAAAAAAAAAAGGTCAAAGCTGGTAGTGCAGGTTAGTAATCCCAGCATTTAAAGGGTTAACACAAAAGGATTGCCTCAAGGTTGAGACCGTTCTGGTCGATACAGCAAGTGTCAGGGCCAGCGAGGGTCCCACAGCAAGACCCTGTCTGAAGACAACATTTAATGGTCTCTCTGGTAAATGCACTTGGGTACATGGATTCCACGTGGCAAAATGGTCTTAAGTTTAGCCTGAGTTGTTGACCATATCTTGTAACCTTAACCAAATCACAGAGTTAGTGGACAATTATCTCCTCACTGGTAAGATTGACTATAGGGGGACCACTTGAGATTATCTATGTAAGTGCCCTGCACAAGCTAATTACTCAAAAGGTAATAATACTGGCCCAGAGAGGGACAGTGACTGTCCTGAAAGAGCACAGCACCATCTCCCTCATACCAAGCCATGACGAATTTGTTGATTCAGCAGACTGGCAGTCCATGTCCTGCACTACGCTGAGGACCCAGAATGGACACTGCTGTGGAAGCCAACCTGGGCGCTGCTGGCCACGGTCCCCGTACAGAGCTCAGTGATGAGGACTACTACCCTCAGGGCAGCTGGGACACAGTCTTTCTGGTGGCCTTGCTGCTCCTGGGACTGCCAGCCAATGGGCTGATGGCATGGCTCGCTGGTTCACAGGCCCGGCACGGAGCTGGCACAAGATTGGCCTTGCTCCTGCTCAGCTTGGCCCTCTCTGACTTCTTATTCCTGGCAGCAGCAACTTTCCAAATCCTGGAAATCCAGCATGGAGGGCATTGGCCACTGGGCACTGCTGCCTGCCGCTTCTACTACTTCCTGTGGGGTGTGTCCTATTCCTCTGGCCTCTTCCTATTGACAGCGCTCAGCCTGGACCGCTGCTTGCTGGCACTGTGCCCTCGATGGTACCCTGGGCACCGTCCAGCCCGCCTGCCCCTCTGGGTGTGCGCTGGGGTCTGGGTGCTGGCCACACTCTTCAGTGTGCCCTGGTTGGTCTTCCCTGAGGCTGCTGTCTGGTGGTATGACCTGGTCATCTGCCTGGACTTCTGGGACACCGAGGAGCTGCCTCTGCGGATGCTTGAGATCTTGGGGGGCTTCCTGCCCTTCCTCTTGCTGCTGGTCTGCCATGTGCTCACCCAAGCCACTGCTTGTAGGACCTGTTGTGGACATCAGCCTAGGCGCATGGCCTGCCACGGCTTTGCCCGTGTGGCCAAGACCATTTTGTCAGCCTATGTGGTCCTGAGGCTACCTTACCAGCTGGCACAGCTGCTCTATCTGGCTTTCTTATGGGATGTCTACCCCGGGTACCTGCTCTGGGAAGCCCTGGTCTATTCTGACTACCTGATCCTGCTTAACAGCTGCCTGAGCCCCTTCCTGTGCCTGGCAGCCAGCGCTGACCTCCGGGCCCTGCTGCGAACTGTGCTCTCCTCCTTTGCGGCTGCTGTCTGCGAGGAACGACCTGGAAGCTTCATACCTGCCGAGCCACAGACTCTGCCGGGACCAACATCTGAAGGCCAGTCAAGGTTGGATTCTGTGGTCCAGCCTCAGGTGAATCCTTCTGTCCAGCTACAGTCAGATTCTGTGGTCCAGCCTGAGGTGAGCCCCTCAGCCCAGCCACAGTCAGATTCTGTGGCCCAGCCTACGGTGGGCTCCCTGATCCAGCCACCGTTGGATACTGTAGTTCAACTTGAGGTGAACCCTCTGACCCAGCCACAGTTGGATCCCATGGCTCAACCTCAAGTGAACCCCTCAGCCCAACCACAATCAAAGTCTGTGGTCCAGCCTCAAGTGGACCCCCTGACCCAGCCACAGTTGGATCCTGTAGCCCAGCCACAGTCAAACACAGAGACCCCAATCCCTGCCTTCGGGGACGAGTCAGCCTCTAACCCTGGTGAGGAAAACTCCTCTGGCCCATGCCCAGATCCCACTCCTGGGACCCCTGAGAACCTAGACAGACCAGCTGTTCCCCAGGAAAAAAGCCCTAGCAATGTCCCCCCAGAAGAAGCCCCCAGTGCAGGACCTACTTGAGTAGCAGGAAGCACAGGCCTGCCAGGGCAGTGGAAGAGTCAGAGAGCCGATGAAGCATCTGGGCAGAGGTGGGAACAGGAAGGAACCCAGCAGTGAGAGAGAGCCCCTGAGTCCCTCGAGCCTGCCGGGAAGACTGAGGGGAAGAGAAACCAGTCAACCAAAAGTCCCAGGCAGGGCGCTGTGAATGTCTTCATCCTGGTCGCACCAGGCTTTTCCATGACTAGCCCAAGCACATAGAGCCACCCAGCATCCTTGAGTCCCTGAGGATGGTCTTGCTGGTTCTGTTCTTCGGTCCCCCAAGACCCATGCTTCCTTCCCCCTTATTGCCTCCATCCTCCTGGTAGAAGATAGCATGAGGCACTTCCTCTAGGCTGGATCTGATCTCCTCCCAATCTTTTCCTAACTTTCCCCATTCCTGTCTGGTTTTCTGGCTTGGGCACCCAACAAACATGTTCCCACAGAGAAGAGAGGCTTCCAAGAGTCCACAGACTCCAGCAGGAGCCAATGGGCCCAGCACAACCAAGCTGTCTCCGATGCTCATCTATGCCCAGCACACAAAGCCTAGGACAGGAGTTCCCTGGTAAGGTGCAACTAAGAATCAGTAGCAGCCAGGCCTAGATTCAAATCCAGCCCTGTCACGCCCTGCCTTGGTAGGCCGCATGCTCCTGCTCTGAGGGCCCTTTGAGGATTACATAAGAAAGTGAGTGCGGCGCGTGCTAGAGCTTGGCACCTAGTGAGGCTCTGGAGCAGAGGCCACTGACAGAAAAATGGCCCCCAGGGGCTGGGACTGCACAACAGGAAGACAGTGCCACCATCTGACTCGAGGACCTGAGATCCTCTAATTGCTTAGAGGTGTCCTGTGGGTGCCTTGAGGGTAAGAGGCTCAAGAAATCTTCAAAGTCAGACTCCATTCAAGAGCTGAACTAATGTTGCCTGCCACTAGCGACATTAACCCTCAGGGAGGGTTGGACAGGATCTGGGGAAGCTGCAGGTGCAGAGTGCACTAGAATTTGAACCCCAGGATACAGACAAGAAGCTGCCTAAAGGCAGAGAGCCCTGGGTACCGTGGTCCCAGGAGGCCAAAGCCCCGGAGGTCACAGAGCTGAGCTCATTCTTCCTCTCCAGCTGCAGATGTTGTAAGGGAAAAACAACAAAACAAACAGGAAGTTCTGAGGATGGTTTCCCACGTGTTTCTCTCCATGTTTCTCTCCAGTCACTGCCTCGTCACCCAAACCAGTTTTCTCCTCTCAGCCTCTTGTGCTCCCAGATCAGGCCTCCCTCCCTCAGCCCAGATGTCCCCAACGGGGGTGGGGGGTGGTTTATGCTTCGCTTCTAGGATGCCTGCATCTTAGAAAGGCAAGGTGGCAGGCTGCACAGGCAACTGCATTATCATTTCTTAATGTCATTTTTTTCTGATCCGTATGATGGGGGAAATGTGCTGGGTGTGGCTCACTCCTGTAATCGTAGCACTCAAGACGCCAAGGCAAGAGTCTCATAAGTTCAAAGCCAGCCTGGACTACATAGTGAGACCCTGGATCAAAACGGCGAAGGCTCGTGGGACAGGAGCAATGGCTTAGCAACTAAGAGAAGAAAATATTCTTGTAAAGGACCAACGTTGGTTCTCAGCACCCACATATGGCAACTTACACTCATGAAACTCTAGCTCCAGGGGATCCAACATCCCTCCATGGGCACCTACATATACAGACAGATACACATATAAATTAAATTAAATAAATCTAAAGAAAAGAAAGGGCTGGTGATACAGTTCCACAGTAGGGTGCTTGTCTAAAATCCTCAAGGCCCTGGGCTCAGTCACCAGCACTACAAAATAATGGAGCGTATGTTCTCTTGCCTGTGGCTACACGAGAATGCCACAGAATGGCCCAGGCAGTTTCAAATCACACTGGTAGCATGAAGGAACTATTGGCCCTGTCTTAGTCACTCACGAGTCTATTGCTGTGAAGAGACACCGTGACCAAGGCAACTCTCATAAAGGAAAGCATGGGATTGGGAACTTGCTTAATTCATGAGCATCGTAGCAGGGGTGGCAGGCACAGTGCTAGAGATCCACCCCAACCCCCGCACTACCCAATCACAGGCAGAGTGAATGAACACAGTTCCTCCCACAAGGCCACACCTCCTAATCCTTCTAATCTTTATCAAAGAGTTCCACTCCCTGGTGACCAGGCATTCAAATATCCGAGCCTATGGAGGCCATTCTTATTCAAACACCAGAGGCACTAAAGCCAGTGGGAGAGAGATTTCTGAAGCATTTGTTGAATTAATTGCTCTAACAAGTATTTAGTGAACATTTACCAGATAGCTTTCTGGACAGCCTTTCGTTTTAGAGACCATGGATAGGGTCCAGGGCATCTCTAAGGGTTTGGGCCCTGTCTCCACCACTCATTGACTGTGTGGCCTTCAACAAAGTTCTTGGGGACTTAATCTGCCCATTTGTAAGGAGGTTCCTTGGTAGAAAACAAGCCTTCAGTCACTGACGGCCATTATCTGATACACGCGTGAGCACCCTGAGACCCAGTGAGGCCTAGAGCCAGAGCCCTCCTCCCGGCGAGTAGCCTGGGAGCCAATTATATGTCCCCTTACACAGTCATGGTGTCTCCTCCACAGGAAATGACCTCCTCCCCATGTTGTTCGCTGGACTTCACAGGCTCTAAGGGCAGAGCCTAATGTCTGTCTCCTTTGGGGCACTCTGCTCCCTTCTCCTAATAGGGGCCTCGAAGCCTTTTCAACACCGCAGACAGGTCAGAGAATAAAACTTCCCCACCTCCAACTTTAGCCCACCCCATCTCTCAGGGCCCCACCTCCACGGTTCTCAAAGGGAGCCTTTCCCACGTGGGAGAATTGCTACTCAAAAAGAAGGTTTTACAAGATAAGGGGCTTCCTAGGGGCTCACAGCACAGGTTTGGAGAGACTTCAGTCTCAAAACAGTCCCCAGCTCAGGCAACATACTGCGGGGTGTGTGTGTGTGTGTGTGTGTCCGCCTTCCCCCTCCAGGTGAGATGCCTGTGCCTCTTCAAAGGAGCCAGGTGTTGGTTCTGAGAGCTGTGAATAGGAATATTTTGCAATTCTATATTCAGCTCTGCTGCTCATTCGCTCACCCAGCATGAAGTGGTCTCACGCTGGGTGCTGGCTGGGTCTCCCTCTGGGCACTGGAAGGCAGGGTGGAGGCTGGGGGATAAGGGGAGTGCACAAGACAAAGTCCCTGTCTTTCCTTTGCTGGCATGAATCTTAGCAGGGTGCCAAATAATTACACAATGTAGCATCTGGGACTAAGAACGATTAATGGGAACCAGGAACAGGAAGAACTGGGTGAGAGGAGAGCTCAGAAAGACCCACAGGGGAAGTGACACTTGAGGCCTGGGGTCATTGAGGGATGAAGCCTTCCCAAGGCTAGGAAGAGCTTCCAGAAGGAAGAAGGGAGCAGGATGTGTTAGCCTGAGGTGGGAACTGAGGTTTGCTGTCACTGGGACACGTGCTGAGAGGGGACAGTGCTGGGTGCCCTGGGGTCAGACAGGAATTCTGACATAGGAACATGGAACTATGGATTTTATTTGAAGTGGGGTGATGTGGGGGGTGGGGGTGGTACTTAGAACTGTAGCCACCTGGCATCATATGGGCTTCCCTGTGAACATCTGCTACCCAAGTCAAGCCACACTCCTGCCTCCCTAGCTCCAGGTTTTACAAACAGTGAGAAATCCCAAGACATTGGAAATAACAAAGTTGGGCTGAATCCCAGCTGGGAGGTCTCAATCAAGCACCTGTCCTCTCTAGGCCTGTTTCTTCAGAGTATAGTGACCACTGAGGTGGGACACAAGTCCACTTAGCCTCCCACACACAGTTGGGGCCTCATGAAGGCTAAACAAAGCACCTTTACCTCTGCCCTGCCTCTTCCCACGTCCCTCTTCCCTTTCTGGGAAAGACGGCCTCGTATCACCACTGGTTACTGGAGGTAGACACAGAGGAATAGTGTTCTCTTACTACAGTGGGTCCTAACAGGGACACCTACGTCCTCCAGGATGAGAGGAGATAGGGCAAATATGAGGAGGCAAATCCAGGCTCTGATGGGATGGAGGAGAGAAAGGACATGCATTATGCATGGGATCCACTGTCATCCTCTACTTCGATTTTCTCTAAGCCAGAGCAGGAGCCACAGGAGTCCATCAAGATGTAAGAGATTGCCTTTCACCTCTTCAATGTACATATCTGACATCAGGAACCCCCCAACTTTAAAACCCATACCTATGGCAGGGTGTGGTGGCACATGCCTTTAATCCTTGCACAGATATCTGTAAGTTCTTTGCTAGTTCCAGGCCAGCAAGTATGCAGAGTAACAACCTGTCTCAAACACAAAACAAAAAACACGTGAAAACATTGGAGGCGGAGCGAGAGAATACTTTTGGGTAGAACTGGGTAGGGAAATCAGAGGGCAGGCTTCACCCCACCTCAAGAGACTCGCACAGTCTGTACCCGCGGCTCCAAGCAGGCCCGCCCCTTTCAACAAGCAGCCCAGGGCCTGGCGACTAGGCCTTGCCCCGTGGGCGGGACATCCTAAAGCCCCGCCTTCTGCGCGTGACCTTGCCCCGCCCCCGCCTCCCTCGGCTATCACTTCCTGATTCCCGCTTCCTGCTTCCCAGAGGCCGGGATCCGGAGCCGCCCGAGGTCGCCGCCGCAGTCCCCGGCGCCCCTGGGGAGCGGAGAGCGGTGAGCGGTGAGCGGTGAGAGCGGCAGGGACGGACTAGGGGCGCAGACGTGGGCCTGGGGCAGGGGGCGCGAGCCGGAAGAGCGCCTCGCCCCACCTTCATTCCCGACTCCCTCCCACCCCCCAGCCGCCCCTCTCTCCCTTTCTGGGCTGGGATCTTTGGAAGTTGGGTTCCTGGTTCACTTGGACCGTGCTCCAAGGCCACTTTGAGGACCTGGCAGTATCCTCGACCCCTGTTCAGCCAGGGTCCCTAGGCCCGACTTCTGCAGCTCTTTGCACAGTCCCCGGGACTGAGCTGCGGCCTTGCTAGACCAACCAACCCCTTTTGCTGCCTCTTCTCCCCATCACCCAGCCTTCAAACTCTGGGTGTGGAAAGCGCCTTGGAACCATCTGGGACCTACAGAAGATCTAAATTCTGTCTCCCTTTCAGCAGCACACACACACTCAGACCCCTAGCCAGGGAGGGGATGGGGAGGCAGAGAGTGTTGGTCTGCACCTATGAGCCCTTTCTATAACTGGGGAAATAGAGACTCCCAGCTAACGCTGGACCAATTTCCTGGTGACATGCTCTGTGTGTCTCTTTGGAGAGCAGAGCTGATTCAGGTGTCTCTGCCCTCACAGACATGTCCTTCCGAAAAGTTGTGCGGCAGAGCAAATTCCGGCATGTATTCGGTCAGCCGGTCAAGAATGACCAGTGCTATGAGGACATTCGAGTGTCCCGAGTTACCTGGGACAGCACCTTCTGCGCAGTCAACCCCAAGTTCCTGGCAGTGATTGTGGAAGCCAGTGGTGGAGGCGCCTTTATGGTGCTTCCTCTAAACAAGGTGGGCCTCAGCGGGTCAGGGTGGAGAGGACATCTGAGGACACTCTGGTCACACCTGTGGGCAGGGCAGTTTGTGCCACTTCTTGGCCCGTGGCTACTGATGGATTGTTGATGGAAGTAGAAAAAGTGTTTATTGCCACCAAGTGTGGATAAGAGGCTGCAGCAGGCATTTCCTCATATGCTGGGTGGAGCAGACACATCTGGGCCACCAGGAACCAGGGCAGTCACATTATTCTTGCACCTTGGAGGGCCCATAGATACTGGGAGGAATGGAGGTCGGGACTTTGGGTTCTTCTCTGACTGCTCTTCATGACTACAGACGGGCCGCATTGACAAGGCCTACCCGACAGTGTGTGGGCACACGGGGCCTGTTCTGGATATTGACTGGTGTCCCCACAATGATGAAGTCATTGCCAGTGGATCAGAGGACTGCACTGTCATGGTGAGCAAAGGACCGTTCAAGTCAGGGTCTCAGGGTGTGGCTGAAGGATGCTGGCAGCAGGGGCAAGCACAGGCCTGAGCCCATGCTCCGTCTCCCTACCGCAGGTATGGCAGATTCCAGAAAATGGGCTGACCTCCCCTCTGACAGAGCCAGTAGTGGTGCTCGAGGGGCATACCAAGCGCGTGGGCATTATCACCTGGCACCCCACAGCCCGAAATGTGCTTCTCAGTGCAGGTTTGCACCATCCCATACCTACCCCTTGCTCTCCGCCCTTCTCCAGGATGATCCTGGAATGTTCAGCAGCCTCTCACAGGCCAGTCTAACAGGGGAAGTGATGCCTGCAAAGATGGTGGCCCGGATCAGTTCAAGAGGCGGGGGCAGAGTGGGCCTAGTGGGCTGATGGTCCTACGAGTGCATGCCTGGCTACCTGAGCTGATGACCGCTTGCCCATCAGGTTGTGACAATGTGGTACTTATCTGGAATGTGGGCACTGCAGAGGAGCTGTACCGTCTGGACAGCTTGCACCCCGACCTCATCTACAACGTGAGCTGGAACCACAATGGCAGCCTCTTTTGCTCAGCTTGCAAGGACAAGAGCGTCCGAATCATCGATCCTAGGCGGGGCACCCTGGTGGCAGTAGGTATCCCCAAAGGGCAAATATGACAATGTCCAGACTCAGGGCCTTGATCTGCACTGTACTGACCACCTGTCCATCCTACAGGAACGTGAAAAGGCTCACGAGGGGGCCCGGCCCATGCGGGCCATCTTTCTAGCTGACGGGAAGGTGTTCACCACAGGTTTCAGCCGCATGAGTGAACGGCAGCTGGCGCTCTGGGACCCAGTGAGTGATGTAGCAAGCCTAAGGCGGGCAGGCTTGTGACCTGGGCCTCACCCTAGCATATTCCTCCCTGGGCCTGGCAGACAGATTAGCATGGAGACGTCTGTCTGTACTGCTTGGATTCTCAGCCTGGCTCTTGAGACTCCCGGGACGTTGCCATCCCTCCCTTCCCTGTTTCCAGCTCCCTGGCTCTCCCTAGCACTCCCCCACTGCCTCCCACATCCTTAGTTTTTGCTTGCGCAAACCATAAAGGTACCCTTCTCCTTAGAGCTTCCAGTCCCTGGGTAGAGAGACTGTCCCTTAGCAGTGTGCTCTGAGGGTCCTCTTGAGGCCTGGGCTGGTACCACCTGGGCCCCCACCCTTCCTGTGGCCAGATGTCTTCAACACTTGCCCATTAGTTTGGGAGTAGTCTTGAGGCCTGGAGAAGGCTGGGAAGTGGGCCCTGGAGATGGAGAAAACCGCTAGCATGCTGAGGAGTGTTGCTGACTGGTGTGAGACCGGCCGAGGCCAGTCTAGCAGTGCTCGGAAGGAGAGGATGCTGACTCGACCCAATTGTCCCTCATGTACTTAGGAAAACCTTGAGGAGCCCATGGCCCTGCAGGAGCTGGATTCAAGCAATGGGGCTCTACTGCCCTTTTATGACCCAGACACCAGTGTGGTCTATGTCTGTGGCAAGGTGAGGCTGGGTGGGCAGCAAACTTAGGCTGAGCATAATGGAAGGCCCTGGCTAAGTGCTGGACTTCCTTATTCCTGCAGGGCGATTCCAGCATCCGGTACTTTGAGATCACAGATGAGCCCCCCTACATCCACTTCCTGAATACATTTACCAGCAAAGAACCCCAGAGGGGTATGGGCAGCATGCCTAAGAGGGGCTTGGAGGTCAGCAAGTGTGAAATTGCCAGGTATTAAAGTCCTCTGGGGCGGTCATTTGTAGGCAGACTTTATTCAAGGATGTCTTTGTGAGGGGGGGGGGCGTGGGGGGGGGGTCAGACAAAGAGTAGGAGCCAGGTTGTCCGCATCCAAGGTGGAAGCTCAGAGTGTGGCGGCTAAGCTGGGCATGGTGTCCTACACCTGTCACCCCAGCACTTGGGGACTGCCAGCACAGAGGCCACCAGGACCACACAGAAAGTTCAAGGTCAGTTCAAGACCCTGTCTCAAACATCAACAGGACAAAGGAAAGGGATGGGCATGTGGCTCTCCATTGGTGCAGCGCCTGCCCAGCAGAGCCCATGGCTTTACCATGGCACTGTAAAGCAAAAGCTGCAATGCGTGCCTGTGATTCACCCGGGAGGTAGCCCTGGGAGGAGCACAAGTTCAAGGTCATCCTTAGCTCTGTAGTGAGCTTAGGCTCGGGGCCAGCCTGGAATATATGAAACCATGTTTCAAAAAATAAAGAGAGTAAAATAAAGAGCACTCACTCCTTTAATCCTAGCTTCTGGCAGAGGCAGGTCGAACTCCATGAGTTTTAAACAAGGCTGGTCTATACAGTGAGACCCTATCTCAAAAAGAGACAGAGACAGAGAGAGAAAGAGAGAATAAGAATCACAATTGTAAGGTTGCCTAGGGTCATGCTCTAGGGAGGCCATGAACTCACAAGGCAGCCTGTGTGTGTGGTCTCAGGTCTACCTGTGGGAATATCCAGGTGGGGAAACTGGAAAATTGTGGGAGGTTCCACCATGACTCCCCTCCCTTTTCCAGGTTCTACAAACTGCATGAACGCAAGTGTGAGCCCATAGTCATGACTGTGCCAAGAAAGGTGAGGCTGCTGGTAACCCTGTCCACCCACTCCCATCCCTAGCAGAAGGACCACACCAAAGCGGTGGGCGAGGCTGATGAGTGGATGGAACCTATGGGCTGTACTGATTCCAGGGTGGACTGAGTTGTAGTAAATTGTTGGAGGAATGGCACAGGATGAGCTGAAGCCCTGCAGTGACAGACCAGGCACTTAAGAGCAAGATGGGGGAAGAGGGACAGAGGGCCTCCCCTAGGAGGCCAGACTAGCTGTGGGGTTGGAATGGTGGTCTGTGGGAGGCAGGGCTAGAAGAAGGGCATGAAGGACAGGGGCTCTGGTCATGAAACCCATGGGGAGGATCCTGGAACACAGTCCCACTGTCCTGCAGCTGGTGTTTACAGTCTGCCAGCCATGGCCTGCAGCAAAGCTCATAATCTGTGGGCCATAGATATGGCTCCCAGGATTCCACAGAGCCACATAGCTGGTCCTTGTGGTTTGCTGGAGATGGTGCCAGCAAGGGCTGTGCCAGGAAGGATCAGGCATTTGGAGGATGGGTTGGCAAGAGTACAAGTCAGGAGGGTGTTGAGGATGCAGCCACTCAGAGACCAGATGTGAGACCCCTGATCGTCGGGACCTCCAACTGATTCTGACCTCCCCTACGCGGTGCGCAGTCTGACCTCTTCCAGGATGATCTGTACCCTGACACAGCCGGGCCTGAGGCTGCTCTTGAAGCAGAGGATTGGGTGAGCGGTCAGGATGCTAATCCAATCCTCATCTCACTACGGGAAGCCTATGTGCCCAGTAAACAACGGGACCTGAAGGTCAGCCGGCGCAACGTGCTATCAGACAGCAGGCCTGCCAGTTACAGCCGCTCCGGAGCCTCCACAGCTACTGCAGTTACTGATGTCCCCAGTGGCAACCTTGCTGGGGCTGGTGTATGTGACCTACATTTGGGAGTGCTGTCCCATTGGCTAGGCACCAGGCCTCTTCCCTGGGGGTGGGTTATGGCTGATAGCCTCTGACTTCCATTTGTCTTTGTAGGAAGCTGGGAAGCTGGAAGAGGTGATGCAGGAGCTCCGGGCACTCCGGATGCTGGTCAAGGAGCAGGGAGAACGTATCAGCCGCCTGGAGGAGCAGCTGGGCCGCATGGAGAATGGGGATACATAGGACCACCAGGGACCTGCTCCCGACACTGCCTCCTCCAACCCTTCCCACCTAGCTTCTGTGGCCAGGTCACACCAGGCAGTTGGCTGCTCAGTGCCTCTGTGGCAGGTCACAGCCAGTTTGCACCTCTCCACAGCCTGGGGCCCAGGTTGGAAGCACCACCTGACTTTTGGAAGATTTTTGTACCAAGGCAAATTCCCAAGTACTTTAAGGGACCATCTCCTCGACCTGCCCAACCCACTGCCCCCTCACCAGAAAAAGCAGCAGAGATGGGGTCTATATTTTCATTCCAAATAAAATGCTCTTTCTAAAGCCAGGTTTGACCTACTGTTGTGGAGGATTAGGAGTGGATGCTAGAAAGGGAAACTGCAAACCTTATATGGAAAGTAGCCCCTGCATACCAGAATTCCACCATACAGAGAAACTGAGGTGAAAAGGCCAGGGAAAGGTGTGGGGGATGGGCTAGTGGGTAAATTCTCTTGCTAAGCAAGCCTGAAGACCTGAATTCAACTCCTGGAGCCCACAGTGGAAAGAGGCATCTGACTTCCATTTGTCCCCACGTATGCAGGCATGTGTACAGTTTTGTTGTTTTGGTTTTTTGTTTTAAGGCTAACCAGATACCCACTTAGTCCCAGTACCCCAGAGGCAGAGCTAGGAGCTCAGAGTTCCAGACCTGCCAAAGCTACATAATGTATAGGTGGCTGTCCTGCTTTGAGTTAGATAGATGCACACTTCCTCCCTTTGGAGTTCTGGTCACAGATCCTGTGGCCCCAGCCTCACCTAGAGAGAGAAGATCTAATACCTGTCTGGGTAATCCTGAGGCTGAGACCCAGTGAGGGTCCTGTAATAGACAAGAGTGGGTGGGGCATTTTGGGCAGGAAACGGAAGTGTAACTCCTACTAGCTACTCTACTGAGAGCTGTGGGGCTCACTTCTCACTAAACAGTCAGAGGTGGGTGCCCGTGCAAAAGCCATCGGATCAATGGTGAGCTGTGGGACCCTCTGGGCTCTTGGGGCACCGTGGGCTGGGGATGGAATATCAAGGTTCCAGGAGTTAAGGAAGGGTCTCCTTCCGTAGCCTGAGACCCAGGACTAGAATGGGTTGGAATTTAGCCCTCACCTCAGATCTGGGCTCTCTGGGATTAAAGGTAGGTCCTCTAGTTCCTCACCCTGGGCACAGCCCTATTCCAAGACCCTTGGGACAGTCCTCCACCTGGTCCCCTCACGAGCCGAGTTTAGGTGTAACTCTTTCTCCAGAGCTTGGTATGCTACGGGGGAGCCTTGTGCCCAGCACCCTTCCCCCCACCCCCTGCTACCACCCCCACCACCTGCTTTGTTCCAACCGCAGGCTTCCTCTGATAGCTACACATGCTGCCCCCAGACCGGTGGCCCTGCACGCCTGAGGCCCTTTGGGGTAGAGTGGGGAGCTGAACAACGGAAACCCTGCAGCTGGGGCAGCCCCATGGTCGAGGAGGGGCTTCAAAGACCCCTCATTCTAGGACCAGTCAACCTCTGAGCTGGTCTAGATATCTCCATCATGGCCTCCAGAGAGCAACCTGCCACTAGCCTCTCAGACCCCTTCAACTCCCTCTACTGCAAGGCAGGCCAGGCCACACAGCCAGCTAATATCCACTGAGCATCTATGTCCATGGTTTTAAGTGCTCCCCACCCCAAATCCAGGCGCTTATTCTGGTGGGAAATGTAACACAACTGGATCAAGATTATTCTCTAGTGTAGGATTTGGTGGGAAAAGAGTAATCAAGGGACCTGAGGTCGGTGAATGGGTGGGCTGAGGTCTGACAAGTTAGCTGTAGAAGTCTTGCAGGTGTGGGAGGGGGTGACCCGGAGGGGACAGTGACCAGAATGTAAAGTGAGTAAGTTTAAAAAAAAAAAAAAACAGCCGGGCAGGACCTCATCATCAGCCAGGCCTAGCCAGGCTTGGCAAGCATGTCACCATGAGGCTGTGAAGTAGTGTCTGAGCAAAGGGAAGGCCAACGCACAGGCCTCTGACAGGCACAGGCCTCAGGCAGTGAGAAGTGAGTTACAGGGTTGGGTTGAAGGTGAGCACAATAGCAAAGGCCTAACCAAATATGGGCTGGTGATTTTCTGCTTGACTGTCTCTATTTTGCTTGAGGCAGCTGAGGTCTTTGTTAGAATTCAGTTGGTCTCATCAGGTGACAACTCCTCCCTACTGTCTCCCACAGGCTCTGCCTGGTACCCTCAGATTTGGGGTGCTGATGGCCCTGCCAGGGGCACTGGCCTCTGGGGCAGACCCAGAGGACGGTGTGGGCTCCAGTGTGGTCACCATTGTCCTGCTGCTCTTGCTCCTGCTGCTGCTGGTCACTGCCCTAGCCTTGGCTTGGCGTCGCCTCAGCCATGCCTCAGGGGGGTACTACCACCCAGCTCGCCTGGGTGCTGCCTTGTGGGGCCACACCTGCCGCCTGCTCTGGGCCAGCCCTGCAGGCCGCTGGCTTCGCGCCCGCACTGAGCTGGAATCCCCAGAAGAATCAGGGCCGCCGGAGGATGAAGAGGATGCAGAAGATTTTGTGATAGATGGTGGCCCCGAGGAAGCTGCCGCCAAGGAAGAGGAGCAGCGGTGTCAAGCAGAGCAGACCCGAGATCCACGTGACACAGACAGTGACGGGGGCCTGGGCCTGAGCTCTCAGGGTCCTGTGGGCTCAGGCAGCAGCGCCGAGGCCCTGCTGAGTGACCTGCATGCCTTTTCTGGTAGTGCTGCCTGGGATGACAGCGCTGGAGGAGCAGGGGGCCAGGGCCTCCGGGTCACTGCACTATAGGAGTCAGCTTGTCCTGTTCCTGCCCCAGCCTCTGACTTTTCCCATGCATGTTATGGTGAAACACAAGCTGCCCTGGACCTTCGTCACCCCACCCTTACATCAGCTTCTTAGACTGACACCCCAACCAGTTCCCCAGAGTGTGTGTGTGCATCCCAGACAGGCACTGGGCAAACATTAAAAATAAAACTTTGTAAGCACTGAGGTCCGTGGTCCTTTAGGATCCCCTCCTCTCCCTAAACATGCCACTCTTGTGTCCCGGAGTCCGGCAAAAGCCACTCTGCCATGATTCAGTCCTTTACTTCTTCTACAAGGGCACAGTTCCAAAGGGCAGGCCAAGTCCCTTCTAATGGGATGGGGGTTGGGAGCCACTGCCAGTGGCTTCAGTGGACATGATTGTAAGGCTCACTCTCACACACAAGACATACTCTGATCGCTTGACTATCCGCAGGTCGGAACGAGCCGGGTTCTCACAGCTGCCCTCTCTTCCTCTATTCTCCTAACGCCCTGAGCGGCCCCGTCCCTTCTTGGACTTCTTGGTTCCTGAGGGAGGACGGATGGGAAGGGGGGCAGTGCTTGTGGGTGGTGGTGATGGTGGTGATGGTAGGAGTGGAGGTAGAGATGGCTCCATGGGCTCTGGTGGGCCGGGACTGGGCCGGAACCCCTCAAAGGGAGAGAACTTGAGGGGGCTGCAAGAGAAAGCAAGGCTGAGTCAGAGCCTCCGGGCCTGGTCAGTAATACTGGCAGCAGGGAAGGGAGGTGAGGCACTTTATCTACTTGGGCACACAAGTTGTAGGTCCACAAACTACCACTTTAGCAGCCTCTGTTACAGATGTACAGGGCCTGGGGTCCCACACTGAGCAGGGGCCTGAGGCCAGCCTTTAAAGGAAAGCTTGGCCGAGTAGCCCACAGGTACTAGTCCATGCTAGGGAACCCTGCCCCAGGCACACGCCTGCCCTGCTCCTGGGTACCTGATGGGGGTGCGGGGACTGCTGTTAAGGCGTCTGGGAGAACGCAGCTTGGGCTGGAAGGAGAAGCCCTCTTTGATGCTGTCCAGGACAGAAGGTGCCACATATGTAAAGCCCTGTGGGGAAGAGGCCAGGCCAGGTGATGCTGGCATCTCCAATCCCTAGCTACAATCCTTCGGTCCCCATAACCCCCAGGCCCTCACCAGGAAGGCTTGGTTGGCACTCTCACTGAGGGCTGTGTCATCTGGACTATCTACCGGCGTCTGCCGTGTGAATCGTGCATCAAACTGGCTCACATCCTCTTCTGATTGCTGTGGGAAAATCCGTGTGGGGAATTAAAGGACTCCAAAGGACAGGACCTCCACATGCCATGTGGCCAAAATGACCCCCATATACTCACCAGACTTGGCCTGAAGGGAGGGTCCACGCGGCGGGCCAAGAGATCATCCCAATTGATGTGCCGGAAAAAGGGGTGCCTCTGAGGGTAGAGGGCGCCCGGGAATATGTCAATTACTCCCCTTGCCTATCTCCCTGCTATATCCACGTCATCCTCCGGCCCCAGTTCACTGTGACATAACCAGACTCACCTGGACATCAGCAGCATCTCCCAGGCCACCCCCAATTCGCTGAGTGGGGTTCCGCTTCAGAAACTGAACAGGGTAAGGTAAGGGTGGAGAGAAGTAGATGGTGTGTGCCCAGCCTCCAGAATGGGGACCAGGCAAGCAGAAATAGGGTCTAGAACATGGCCTCTGCCCGATGCACCCCTCAATCCTTTCAGAGTTGGGTCAACAGTGCCCTCTTCATGCAACCTTGGTGGCATTCCCCTTCCCTTAGGAGGCTGGTCGTGGCCTTTCTGATGGAGCAGGGCTAACTCACAAGAACACCCTGCTGATAAAGACAGAGATTCAGTCCTGCTCAGGGACAGTGCTCAGGCTCTCGGAGCCCAGGCCTAAACTCAGGGTTCTCATTCCAAAGCCAATGTGTCTGCCATCCCCAGAGACAAACTGCACAGGCAGGGGGTTAAGGCATGGCCTTCCCCAGAGCCTAGGGACAGTCGATCAGACATGCAGAGTTGCTGACAGGGTTTAGGGAAGAGGCAGAAATAAGTCCCTGGATGAGAAGGAGCCCCACCTTTTTGGCAAGGTCCCGGGCATCCGGGGTGAGGTAGGGGGGCAGCACCAGCTTCCCTTTAATGATTTTATCCATAGTTTTCTTCCGGTTCTCTGCAGTGAAGGGCGGCTGGAGAAGGCAGAAGGTGAGGGCAGCCTAGGGGTCCTCCCACCCAGTCCTGCCCCAACCTGGAAGGGATCTCCCCAACACCCACCCTGCGCCCAAGGAAGCTGGACTTGCCGATCCAGTGAGCATGTCGTACATCAGGGCTCCCAGGCTCCACCAGTCCACTGCCCGGTTGTGACCAGTGCGCACTAGAATCTCTGGGGCCCTGGGAGGCAGGTGGAAGTGTCAGTTAAGGGCAGGCCCTCTCTGGTAATCCTCCCAGACCCTGGCCAGCCAGGTGTTACTTACATGTACTCAATGGTGCCACAGAAGGTGTGAGTGATAGCACCCTCATGAATGGACTCCTTGCAAAGTCCAAAGTCTGTCAGTTTGATGTGGCCTGAGGAAGAATGTTAAAAGAGAAGCCCTGGGATGACATATGGCCAGGCCTACTTGTGGGCTCCTCAGCCCTGCCCTGCAGACGCTGGCAAGGCCAGGGGTGTAACGCCCATGCGTGCACGCAGCGTGCTCACCCTGGCTGCTGAGCATGATGTTCTCAGGCTTGAGGTCCCGGTAGATGATGCCGTGGGAATGGAGATGGCCCAGGGCTAGTGTGATCTCTGCCAGGTAGAAGCTGCAAAGACAGGACAAGGTAAAGGCAGGGCAAAGGTTGGGGTGTAGGCAAGGACCAGCACCCCCAGACACCCACCAGGCTGTGTCTTCCAGGAAGATGCCTTCTCGCTCAAGATGTGTGAAGAGCTCACCACCTGTGACACAAGCACATCAGCAGCTGTGCACTCGGGCCCAGCCTCGCTACTGTCTGAGCGTCAGTTTCTTCTAGAGAAAAATGGGACTTGTAGATCCCACCCTACCTGCCTCCCAGAGATGCCGTGGGGACTCAATTCAATCAGCAAACATCTACCGTCGCCTACGCACTTGGTGCCTGGCCCTGTGCTGCGAGAAGCTGGGGCAGAGTTGAGGAGACCCAGCCATTGCCCTCAGGATGCTCAGTCTAATGGGAAGACAGACATGTGGACAGTGCTCTAGGATGCCAGGCTCAGGTCATAGCTCTGGGAACTCCAGAGCCTCATGATAGAGGGCGGAGGAAGCTAATCTCAACACAGTGATGGGGAAGGGGCAGTGACGGTGTGGCTCTCTGTCTGGATAGAGTGGGACGGGACGCCAAGCATGCAGGAAGTCGCTGTAGGGTTCAGCTGGTACTGGGCAGACAGGGAGAAGGAATGGCTCTCAATCACTCTTGGTGAGTAATGGCATGACCAAAAAGACCAAGGCCTTGTTTGGGTGTTTAGAGACACGTGCTCCAGGAAGATGACCTTCGCAATTAGTGGAGGTGAAGAGCCCAGGGAAGCTAGACCCTCAAAGCTAGTTTAAAAACAGACCTGCTAGGTGTGATGGCACATAATTTAAATCCCAGACAGGGGCAGGGAATGTCTTTTGAGTTCTATGTAATGAGTTCCTGGCCAAACAATGTTATATAGTAAGACCCTGCCTCAAAAAGACAAAACAAGAAAGTGTGTAGCACATGCCTTTAATACCAACACTCAGTCTGCAAAGACAGGCAGATCTCCTGAATTCAAGGCCAGCATGGTCTATATAGTAAGTTCTAAGCAGGCCAGGACTACATAAGCAGACCTTGTCTCAAAAAATAAACGAAGCTGGGCATGGTGGCGCATGTCTTTAATCCCAGCACTCGGGAGGCAGAGGCAGGCGAATTTCTGAGTTCGAGGCCGGCCTGGTCTACAAAGTGAGCTCCAGGACAGCCAGGGCTATACAGAGAAACTCTGTCTCGAAAAACCAAAAAAAAAAAAAAAAACGAACCCCGGGCAGTGGTGGTGCATGCCTTTAATCCCAGCACTTGGGAGGCAGAGGCAGTCAGATTTCTGAGTTCGAGGCCAGCCTGGTCTACAGAGTGAGTTCCAGGACAGCCAGGGCTACACAGAGAAACCCTGTCTTGAACCCTCCCCCCAAAACAAAACAAAACAAAAAAATTAAACCCTATAGAAACAGTAACCACTCATGAGACTTCCAAGAAGAAGGATGTAGCTAGGTGAGACCTGACTGGGTGCCTGGCACACAGAGGACAGGCAGGAAAAAGTGGATGAAATTTTCTCTGGACATCACATCTATATAAACTCCCACCAGCCCCACCCACCCCACAAACACTAGGCACTGGATGGATGTTTGCTGAATGAATGAACAGATAGAGAGACAGACAGATGGACACACGGCCAGGCATGGTATGTGAGCCTCCTAGCCATCCTCCATGATACCTCTCAAGAGTCCCTAAGTCCCCACCCAGTGTTCCTGGGCTGGCTCCCTGCCACACCCTGCTCGGCTTAGCCCACACACCTACCACTGAGGCACTCCAGGATGAGGTAGAGTTTGCCACCTGTCTGGAAAGCATAGGCCAGTTCTACAATGAAGGGATGCTTCACAGATTCTAGAATGTTCCTCTCAGCCCGGGTATGGGCTGTGTCCTTGGCACTGCATACAATCTTGGCCTAGAGATGCAGGAGTCTGTTAGAAGGGGAGGCATCCAGAGTGCTTGCCTTTCTGCTCTGCGGATTGACTGCCACCTCAATAGAATGCGCAACCTCAAGAGTCAACTATACTGAGGAGGAGCCAGTGTTCCAGTACACGTCTCTTGTTTCAAATAAACATTGAAACAACTTGGGTATGTAAGTGTCTAGATGCTAGGTCTGTGCAGTGATATCATCCTGACAGTAACCAACCCATAGAGTCGGGGTACCAAGGGTGGAACAGTATCACAAAGAGCCCCCTTTCTAGAAGCTTCTCCAGTCTGCCCTCCACAAGATCTGATCATGACAAAGACAATGGGAGGACTGGGCACTGGACTCAGAGGTTCAAAGTGTGAACTATGAAAGCATAAAGATCTGAGTTCAAATCTTCAGTAGCAATATAAAAAGCCAACGATGGCTGTGCGTGCCTGTGCCCTGTGGGAGGGGCACAGAAGCACCACTGGGTCTCCAGCCCAGCTTCAGTGAGACCTTGTCTCCTGAGAGGAAGTGACTTAAAAACAGTAAACTTTTCCGGAACCGGTTTATCCTCTCAGTCTCTCACCCTTGATACTTTCTTGTGTTCTTTGAGACAAGGTATCATTATGTAGCCCCTGGTGTGCTGGCCTACCACCACTCAGATCCTCCGGCTTTACCCATTCAAGTCCTGAGACTACACAGTATCCTACCAAGTTCAGCTCAACTTGACCCTGCTGACACACTGAGCCACACAATTCTTTGTCGTGGGTTCCTGTTGCGCTGCATCCTGGGCTTCTATTCACAGAATGCCAACAGTACTGCCTGTCCTCATGAGTCCTGACAATCAAAGCTTGCCATATGTGCCCTAGCAGGCCAGCTTCTTCCATCCAAGAATTACTCCAAAATCGTATGTATGACAATAGATGCTAAGTCAGCAAGTGTCAAGATAAGGACTGTCTTTATCATGTTTCCGGCTGTCTTCCCGAGACCTGGCACAGGCTGATGGGGATGGCAGCTACTCTGTCTCTGCTGGCTAAGCGAGTGACTCACCTTCCTTAAGACCTTCATGGCATATATTTTTCCCAAGTTGGTGCCTTGCACTTTTCTCACCTGGAACACCTGTAGGGCAGGGGAGACAGGATTAACTTCTCTGACCACACCCCACCTTCAAGGTTGCCCCACCCTAAAGGGACCAAAAGGTCTAAACTCAGCTTAAGGGTGGAACAGTAAAGATCTCCATCAGATTTTGAAAGGATATGCCCTTCCTTCCCCCAGGTCTCCAGCTCTGAATTCCATCAGAGACTCCGTACATTTACAAGCCTATTGGGTGTGAAGGATAGTATGCTGTCTCAGGCTAGAGCTGAGGTCGCCAGGGAGAGAGGGATGTTAGTACCTTGCCATAGCCCCCCTTGCCCAGTACACTCAGTAGCTCAAAGCAGTGGGGCCCGATGCGCTCAGGACCCAGGTTCACGCTGCTCTCTGTCAGCTCTACTTCTTCATAGTGTCCCACTGTCCTAAAGACAGAATAAGTTAATGAGGGAAAGGCTCTAGTGTACTCCAAGTCCCGACCCCTACTCCATACCCCCACCCCCCAAGCAAGACCCTCACTCACTCCAGGCCAGCAGCCCTTAATTCGCCAAGGGGACACACGTCCTGTGAGAAACCAAGTAATAAGAACCATGGGAGGTGCCAGAATACCTCCTCCCAACCTAGGCTCAACTGCTTGGCCCAGGGGAGAGGACCAAGGATAGAAGACAGGAGCAGGGATGGGGAAAGGTTGGGAAGGAGAGACCAAGGATAGAAAAGGAAAGATTGGGTCCAGGGGCTGGGGCTGGGGTTGGGGTTGGGGCTGGATCTGGGTTTGTAGGGGTCACAAACCACTCAGAGTTGGGAGCGCCAGGGTTTTGGTTAACCAGCCGGGCTCCCGGGTCCAGTCGCGCCCGGAGAGAAACACTCACCGCAGGGCTGAACTCCGGTTCGCCCTCGCCCTCGCTCCCTTCCTCGGTCTCCAAGTCTAAATCAAATACGGCCGCCATGGCCCCGCCGGTCCCGCGGGACCCTTGGCCCGGACCAGGCAGAACTCTGACTGACAGCACCGGGCTGTGCCTACGTCATTTCTCCGCGACAGCAGCCGCTCGCTCTGTTGACGCAATAGCTTCACCCACTCTCAAGTCGAGTGGGAAGAAAAGATGGCGCCTGTCGGAAAGCCTCTCGGGAGTCGTAGTTCCAGACATCTGGACCTCCCATCCTGCAAGCCTTATGAATAGAATAGGCTTTACTAGACCATCTTCCTTGTCGGTTTCTCCTGGGCCAGCTCTCGCCCCGAGCCGCGCGCACAGAGGCTCCCATTTTGACTCTGGAGCAAGTTCAAGATTTAATGGGCAGAATTACAGATGCATGAACGTTTAAGTGGCAACTCCTCAGCCCTTCTTAGTGCTGTGAGCTGCCCAGAAAGAAAACTTGTGTCTGTTCGGTTGTATTAGGGGACAGTAAGCTGTATTAGGGACACTCCATACAACCTCCCTGAAGCTCACAGACCCTGCAGGTCTGACATTTTCTGGGCGACTGCCTGGGCTTTGTTTCAAGGCTCCCTTTCTGAAGGGCTCAACACACCTAAATATGGACTTTTGCTAATGTATGCATACCGAGTATTTGAGCTGCCTAGTTCAGAATAGATATTTTAATAGAATATAGTTGAAAGGATGGATGAGAACTGGCGAGATGGTTCAGCGGGTAAAATCACTTGCCATACAAATGGCAAGTGACTGCTGGGGTTCGATCCCAAACGAAGCCTGTCCATTTCTATTGGAGTCTGTCTGGATAGCTTTTCCATTGCACACGGGATGCCCACTGAGGTATAGGATATGAACTCAGATGAACAAAATTTAGGGGTATCCAGGTCTGCAGAGGGATTACTGCCTGAATATGATTTAGGATTATAATTCAAGAAAAAAAAATCTCAAACATACATGTAGATATAAGGTAAGCCCGTAGCAAAGGTCAACCCTGGGGCCCAGCCAATGGGGTGCTTTCTACCTCTCCCTCCCACTTCCCAGCTCCCCACCTACTGAACCTGGGAGGGGAGCACTAGCTAAAACACTGGACTCCGGATACTTCACTAGTTAACAAGTCTTTATTTAGGTAGGCAGGTTTCAGGAGCTGTCCTCGGCTCCTGAGCAAAGACAGGTGTTTTCAGAGTAGCTAGCTCCCTAAAATGAGGAAAGGTGTACACAGAAGTCCCAGGGCCAAGCTAGCTAGGAATGCCAGAGGCCAAAGCAACAAAGCTGGTAGAGATCGTGTGTGGTGTATGGGAGGCAGGTGTTTAGGAGTCTGAGTGCTGCCTATAAATGAAGATAGAAAGGAGAGAGGACCTGGAGGCTAACTGAGCGTTTAAAACAGTAAACAGAGAAGGTTGGCCTTGGCATTCTGTCTACATCCACTATAATAGGAACTTGGAGGCAGTCTTTTTTTTTTTTTCTCTCTCTGAGCCTGCTTCCTCATCTGTAACATAGGGGCACTAGGGTCTGCCTGAAAGCATGAAGGGAAATGTTTACTCCTAGTGCTGAGCACAGACATTTGCTTCTACTGCTCAGGCCAACAGACACAGTGAAGCACGGCCAGACATTTTCAGCAGGCTCTACAACTGTCCTGGGTTTTGCATAAAGGCTAGTGTGCTAATCTCCCATTTCATGGCCTTTGTCCAAGGCTAGGGGCTGGTGAAGGTTCTCTCCTTGTGTAGGTGACAGGAAGAGCTGGACCTAGGCGGTGGAGGGGTAAGAGAGGAGGAGCCTGGGTTTCACCCACCCCCATCTGGGCTGGGCACTGATGTGCCAGTGAAGAAGCTGCTATTTGTTAGTTCTTTAAAGGCTGGAGTCCTGGGGGTACCTGGGGCTAGATGGAGGCTTTCTGGAAGGCAAGAGGACCCAGCAAATTCCAGATACTTGTTTTATGGTCCTTGAATCCAGAAGACTTTGGTGTCACAATGGCTCTACTGTTCTGGAATAGGCCTGAGTTGTGGTAGCATGCTGACCCTGGGTTGGGGCAAAGTGACAGAGAGAGGGACAGGGAAATATAGCCCCACGGCCCCTCCTCCTGGCACTGCATCCCTGCTGCTCCTTGACCCCAGTGCTATTTGAAATGAGACAGGAAATGGGCAACAGGGTAGTTGGGCCTGTCAATGCCCAAGCCCTGACAGATGCCTAGCAGGCGGTGACAGGCCTCAGCAGGGCTGGGCCCAGCACAGGCCACATTGCAGTAGGGCTCCTCATACTGGCCAGGTATCAGGGCCTCCTCCAGCAGGTTGAGTCGTAATTGCCCCTGGTCATGGAGGGTTTGCAGAGTCTCTCTACTGCTCGGGGAACTCAGCAGCTGTAGGTGCTGGGACACCAGGCACATGATGCCCACTAGGTAGCCACGGGCACGAGGGTGAGCAGGCAAGGCAGGCTGCAGGCCACAGGCCACCATTGTAGAAGCCAGAAGCAAATCCACACCATAGAGCTCTAGGATCCAGTCTCGAAGGTAGAAGCCTCCCATTCGAGGGTTAATCTCGATGAGCCTTGGCCCAGCCCCAGTCATCTTGAGCTCCACATTGAAAACCCCATCCAGCAGCCCACAGCCCAGGCAGCAGCGAAAGGCTGCCTGCACCACCTGGGCCTCCTGCTCTGGTGCTAGCCCAGTGGGCATGCAGGCTGCAGTCTCTGTGAAGCCAGGCAGCCTTGTGGGGCCATTATCGGAGACGAAAGCAGCCAGCAACCGTCCACCGAACACCACCAGGTCCACGTCATGCTCTGTGCCCTCAACAAACTCCATCAGCAGCATAGCATTGCCCCAGCCCAGCCCGATGCCAGGGTGGTCAGCCTCACCCTGCAGGTCATGGAGGATCCGGGAAAAGTGCTCACGGCACTGGGGCCCATCCTTCACCAGCTGCACGCCTACTGCTCCTGACCCAAATTCCAGTTTCATCACACCTGGCAGGGGTACCTGGTAAATGGCTCTCTCCACATCAGCCTCATTCTCCAATGGGCAACAGGCCACAGCATGGAGAGAGGTCGAAGGCCAGGGTGGGCCCTGGCACCGCAACAGATGTAGCTGTGTGCGGCTCTTCTGCTTTGCCAAGCACATGGCAGCTGGGGGGCTGCAGGGCAGACCCAGCTCACGGCAGAGGAGAGCAGTAAGCACCAAGCAGTCATCCCAGAAGGAGAAGCAGCCATCTAGCTTCAGGTTCCGGGCCCGTACCAGCTCAGCCAGCAGCAGCGCATTCTCCTCATCCCTCCGGTGCTCAGTCACATCAAAGTGGATAAAGGTCTGTACCAGTTGGGATGCAAAGTGGTTGGGGTCTGATTCCACCAGGTGCAGCTGAAACAAACCGGAGGGACATTCATGTGAGCAGGTGTGTTGGGTCATGGACGATACAGGATGGGTTTCTACAGGGTAGACACCAGGTGCTCAATATATGTTTATTGACGACTTATATAAATGTAGAGAGGTGAGACACCTACTTCAGCCTGGATGGGAGGAAAATCAGAAGAAAAAAGGCTTCAGGAGGAAAGGGTGGGCCAAGTGAGAGGAGCAGGGTGCACGAAGAGCACAGCAGAGGGCTCATTAGAGCAAGCTCACAGGCAGCTCTCCTGTAGGGCTTGGAGGCCAGCCATCAGGGCTGTAGGGCTCGGAGGCCAGCCATCAGGGCTGTAGGGCTCGGAGGCCAGCCATCAGGGCTGGGGGCTAGAGGCAGGTGGCTTGCTCGGAGGCCAGCCATCAGGGCTGGGGGCTGGAGGCAGGTGGCTTGCTTGTCATTCCTTCCACATGTTCTAACACTGTAATGTGATGTGCAGGACTCCTGAGGAGCCCTAGCTCCCCAAAGCTTGTGTTCTGCTTGGTGAGCAGAGACACAAGGCAGCTGCTACTCAAGGCACAAGCAGCCACTGATGAGGGAGCAGAAGTGGCTGTGTGTAAGGTAACCAGGAATCTGTCAGTCCTGCAACTGGCACGCACACTATCAGGTAGGAATTGGGATGCCAGGGCTGTTGAGAATTCCCCAGGGACTGTGCATGGTGGAACGCGGGCAAAGAGGCCACTGTGGTGGACTGGAGCCAGCCTGAGACTCAGCTTTCTTATCTCTTTCAACAGGAATGATGTCTGCTGCCTGGCTAACTCCCGATCCTACAATGTGAGTCCCTGCCTTTTTCAAACAATAAACTTGCTGGGCAGTGGTGGCACACGCCTTTAATCCTAGCACTTGGGAGGCAGAGGCAGGTGGATTTCTGAGTTTAAGGCCAGCCTGGTCTACAGAGTGAGTTCCAGAACAGCCAGGGCTACACAGAGAAATCCTATCTTGAAAAAAACAAAAACCGAAAAAAACTCAATAAACTTATAAACATATCTTGACATCAATAAAGTGTTCATAGAGCACTTTATTGTGTTCCTGGAGGAGCCTATGTGCCAAGCTGCAGGAATTCAGCTTCAAAGTTTCCCCCAAGACAGAGCTAAACTTCTTCCTTAACCAGATCTTCAAGACCTAGTAGTTACAAGGTTTGGCGGTACAAACTTGTAATGCCATCATCTGGGAGGCTGAGGTAGAAGGATTGTGTTATGAAGGTCAAGTCTGGGCTGCATAGTGAAAAATGTGTCTGGGGAAAAAATGTGGAGGGGGCACTCAGGAGAGTGATCCCACACTTGGGAGGCAGAGGAAGAAGGAGCTCAGAGAGCTCAGGGCCAGCCTGACTTGCCTGCTCAGTTTCAGGTCAGCCCGAGCCACAGAGGAAGACCATGTCTGGCATAAATAAATAACTACTAAATTAAACAAAAATATAAATATAAAATAACATTCCTACTGAGTTCCAGGCCAGCCTGGTCTACAAAGTGAGCTCCAGGACAATCAGGGCTACACAGAGAAACCCTGTCTCGAAACAACAACAACAAAGCCACTCCTAAAATCTCAGAATCTGGAGGTGGAGTTAGGCGGAGTTTGAAGCCATCATAGGTTATATGAGAACATATTTCAAAGATCCCAAAACACTGAGGACTGGAGAGATGGCTGAGGCATTAAGAGCACTTGCTGCTCTTGCAGAGGACCAGAGTGCTTTGCACCCAGGTCAGGTGACTCTGGATCTGATGACATCCTCTTCTGGACTCCACTGACACCTGCACACACTTGTACATATACATACTTCAGACCCAAACACATAACAGGTAAAAAGTGAAATAAATAGGGGTTGGAGAGATGGCTCAGCAGTGAAGAGCCCTGGCTGCTCTCCCTCAGGACCAGGTTTGATTCTCAGCACCAAAATGACAACTCACAACAGTCTATAATTCTGGTCCATGGGCATCGATGCCCTCTTCTGGCCTCTGTGGGCACCAAGCACGTGCATGGTGCACAGACATACTTGCAGGCAAAAAACACATACAATTAAAAATAAATAAATAAATAAAAATAATGAAATCCTGGGCTCTAATTCAGGCATAGAGACCTTGTTCCCATAGTATATGCAAGGCCCCAATTCAATCACTAAAACAGCAAGAAAAAAAATCTGAGCGTGGTGGTACACACTTTAATTCTAGATTAGCATGGAAGAGGCAGGAAGACTCTGGGAGTTTGAGGGTAGCCTGATTTACATTGCAAATTCCAATCAGGACTAAGTAGTGAGACTCTTTCTCAAAAATAAATAAAATAAGCCGGGTAGTGGTGGCACATGCCTTTAATCCCAGCACTCGGGAGGCAGAGGCAAGTGGATTTCTGAGTTCGAGGCCAGCCTGGTCTATAAAACGAGTTAAGGGGCTGGTGAGATGGCTCAGTGGGTAAGAGTACCCGACTGCTCTTCCAAAGGTCCAGTGTTCAAGTCCCAGCAACCACATAATGGCTCACAACCATCCGTTACAAGATCTGACACCCTCTTCTGGTGTGTCTGAAGTCAGCTACAGTGTACTTACATATAATAAATAAATAAATCTTTAAAAAAAATAAAATAAAATAAAACGAGTTAAAGGACAGCCAGCACTACACAGAGAAGCCCTGTCTCGAACACCCCCCACCCACCCAAAAAATAAATAAAAATAAATGAGTAAGCTCCTCTGTTAATCTAAAATACCGCCAGTCCCCTGCTCATTCCAGCCTCTTTATTCCACGTCTTCCTCAACCTATTTATCCCACCTCTTCTTTTCCTTTGTTTTTTCTGAGGGGCGCCTCTCACAGCACCAGGGCCCGCCCCTCGCCAGGAAGACCCGCCCCCGGGGCACGGCCACTCTGGTCTGAAGAACTGGTCCCGCCCATTCGCAGCCCGCTCCCACCAATCAGAACACGATCTGGGTCGCGCCCCGCCCACCGTCAGTCCGTAGTCCCGCGCCGCCTCCCACACGAACTTCTTGCTGACGCCGCCGGCGCCGATCACCAGCAGCTGCTTGCCGTCCATGAGGTGGCGCCCTGAGCGCCGCAGCATAGTCTCCACCAGCGGCGCTGCCGCTGCCTCCTCAGCTGAGCGTCTTAGGCGTGGCACGGCCCACAGCCCCTCGAGCGCGCCGCAGGCCTCTAGGCACAGGCCACTGTTCAGCTTAAGGACCACGGGCGTCAGCGTGCGTCCGATCACCGTGAGAACTAAGTCCACGCCTGGGCCGGGCGAGAATGCGCGGAATGAGCTTCCCACAACCCCGGTCCCCAAGCCGCCCAGGCCGAGCCGCGCCTCCCGTCCGTCCTCACCGAGGAAGTCGGTGTGCACTTGGCGTCCACCACGCTGCTCCACACTCAGTCCAGCCTCCAGGGCCAGCACAGCGGCCAACGCGCCTTCGGCTGCTTCTTTGATGCCCTGCTCCAGAAGCGCCACCTGCGCCTCCTCTTCCAGGCCACACTGAGCCAGCGCCACCCTCAGTGTCCTTGGCAGGGTATAGTGGTGCCGCACGGGTCGATCCCCACGGCCCACGCCACACACCACCTGACCACAGTGCAGTTCAGAAGGGGCTGGCCTGGGAGAAGCCCTCCAAAGCTCACCCTTCTAAGTACCCCTTAGACACCTGTGCATCTTCCCTACGCCAAGATCCAGGCCCCACCTTCCCTGCACTTCAAGAACCCTTTCTTCATCAAGACCTAAACTTTACAAATCTCTCTCAGCATCACTGGCCATCTGATGCCCAGATCCCTTGGGGTTACCCTGGCTTCCAGGCCCAGCTCGAAGAGTTGTGGCATGCTTGCTCCAACCTACTATAGCTATACTGGTTTTTCCTAGCCTTAGCATGTCTCTTGAAAAACCCTCATTATCTCCCCTAGAGCTCTGCTGAGTACCCAGGAGGTCCCCCAAGCCTTCCTGGGTTCCTCAGCTTGGCACCTTCTTATGGGACTGATCCTGAGTTAGTTTCTTCTGTAAGGAGAAGCATTCTGGAAAAGGAATCAGGCCCCCAGGACAAGGAACAAGGGTTAAGCACAAGAGCTCGGGCTCCTGATACACAAGGGTTAAGGAAGGTTGAAGAGGAAGAAAAAAACATATCAACCCTAGGAGTCCCCCTGGAAGCAACCAGAGCCCACACACACCAAATCATTTCCTCTCTACACCAGGCAGACCCTCAGTAGAGCAGTGGGGCTAGGCAGAGCTGGGGTGGACAGGACTGTGTCCTAGACCTGAGCCATTCTCACCTTACTCAGTAGGGGCCTATCACCCTGAATCCGACACACCACTGCACAGATACGCACAGCCAGCTCAGGGCCAGGTGCAGGACCGCCTGGAGGAATATGAGAAGTCTAAGCCCAGAAGCGGTCTAGAGGTCAGTCTCTGCTCCCAATTTCTGGCTGGCTCAGGCGAGAACCTGGTAAGGGCAGCCGGACAGGTGGGCACATGGCCTCCACAAGGACACTCTCCTCCTCCTCCAGCTTCTCCAGCAATCCCAGCACCGTGTTCACCACTGTGGATGGCTCTACCCGCAGGTGCAGAGGCAATGCCTGCTGTCCACGCCAGCGACAGCCACTGAGCCTCACAGCCACCTACAGCAGAAAAAGGGAAGGACCTTTCTCACCACCACTACCTCATGTGCCTGAAAGGTAGGATGCTCATGCCACAGGTGCCAGTAACTAAACTGAGGAAGGCACAGGGCACTGATATGGTGGAATGGGACAGTGGCTAAGAGTTTGGGATGATTTCCCAGCAGGACTTGGTAATGACAACCTGGGTTCCCTCCTGTGGGGGCCCACACAGACCTCAGTGCAGAGAGGGGCCTGTTGTTACCTGTGAAGCATCACCCAAGGCCTCGGAGTGCACAAAGGCCTCTACTTCCTCTTTCACCAGTGTTTCCTGGCCCTCCTTCCCACTGAGTTCCACCAGCCGGAGTCCAGGGCTGGCATCCCCTCCCCGAAGCAGCCCCGGAGGCCTATAAGTGAAAGCCAGGGTAGCTGGCACGGCCACACCACTCTGCTGGGACAGCAACCACCTCATCAGCAGCCGGTTCTCCAGCAGCTGGGACAGCTCCGATGAGGTTCCTGTGGGGCAAGTGAGATTCCGAGCCAGCTCTGCTGCCTCCTTGCCACGGCCAGATTCTGGCCCCAGGCCTGCCAGGAAGTAAGTAGCATGCCGAGGGGGAACAAAGTCATCCAGGAATGTCAGGCCCCCTGGATAGAAGCTCACAGCCTTAGAGACCAGCAGGACTGCCTCACCCTCTTGGCCTGGAGTTGCCACCTTCATCAGCCAAGCAGGGGACAGGCAAAGGAGCATGTTTCCTGTGGGCAAAGGGAGGAAGGTGACTGGCCAGGAAATGCTTAGTGGTGCCACCCTCCACCCCCAGCCCCGGCTTCTGTGTCCTGGGGGGCCAGTGACTCCCAGAACCCACCCCCTACTCAGCATGGCAGCTAGTCCTTTGGAATGCAGGCAGTTGCCAAGGTTGGTGGATATTTTGGGATGTGGCTGGGCTAGGGCAGGGCTGCCCTTTCTGTAGGAGAGGGTGGGGAATTAGGGCACACACTCACCAGGGCTCTGGACCCCACCCTCCAGCAACAGAGATAGGAAGGTGCTGGGAGAACCCAGAATGCACAAGGTCACCTCTGCCCCAGGGCAGCCTGGGGGAAGAGAACATTGCCCCGTTCACCAAGGGTCCTCGTCTTGCTGCCCTTCTGCCCACTTTCCCCTACCTCCACATTCCCACCCTCACCCTTAGGCCTCCCAGGTTCTTCTTAGGGGTTAAACGAGAAGAAGACAGAGGGAGTGGAGTATGAAAGGGGAGATGCCCAACATCCCTGCCTTGAGACTGGCTCTGTTTTATTTGCATCTGATCCAGAAGGCACTAGAGGATGAAGCTAACCTGAGTTTGGATTTTGCTCATGACCTCAGAAAGGCCACTGTTTCTCTAAGCCTCAGTTTTCCAGTCTGTGTGATGGGAACAAGTCTGTGATTCTCATGTATTCTAGCTGAAGATCATTTGGTCCACACAAAATTATTCATGACCCACCTGATCTATGAAACAAGGAGGCATCTTGGGATCGCAACTGCTCAGCTGCATCCATAGCATCTCCTAAGACATCGCTCTAGAAGTTTCAGCTCCACAGAATATGCAATGATATCGTGGATTTCCAGGGAGCAGGATGGGTAAGGTGGGACATGGTGGGGAGCCCTGACCTGATGTCCTTGGAGACAAGACCTGCCTGCCCTAGGCCCTCTGGTTTTGCCTTTAGATGGAACCAGAGCCTGGGGGAGGAGCCAGCCTGGACAGACAAGGGGAAGCAACTGAACTGAAGGTCCCTCCCCTGTCTCTGGGAGGCCTGTTTTGTGGAGCCCTGAGGCACCTGTACGAGGTGCCTGGCTGCGATCCTGGGTCTCAGGAAGGCCAGCTTGCTGCAGACAACTCTGAAGGAGACCGTAGTAGTACACAGTCCAGGCCCGAGCCTCAGTCTCTTCCGGGGAGCCCTTGCAATCCAGGCTGATATCCTGGCGCCAGGGCCCAGGGAAGCAGCCTGTGGGTGGCAGGCCAGCACCGCTTTTCCATGGTTCTTCCTTTCCATCCAGGTCCTTGGAGTCCCACTCCGTACCCAGTGGATCCAGGCAGAGCTGAGCAGGGGGCAGAAACAGTACGTCTTGGGCAGGATTGGCAAAGGAGTATCTTAAATCACTCAATGGTATAAGCCAACCTCCCAGTCTTCCCGTCCGGGTCAAGTTCAAAGGGCCAGAAGAGGAAGGAGTTGGGGGAGGGAAGGTTTGCCAAGTGGGAACTGTGGCTAGGTACGGTACACTGATAAATGTAGTGTCTTGGGCCAGCGAATGGGAAGGGAGGAAGGGACATACTCCTCGAATTGGACTGCTGATCCCCATCACACCTAGGGTCTGTCCTAGCTGGGATCACAGGAGCCTGGGTTTTGTTACTGGAATCCCAGCTCCACAGAGTGCTGACACACAGTAACTGGTCCACAGATATTTCCTAACTGAAATACTTCAACCATTGTCTAGCCCTGTTCTCTCTGGGACTCAGTGACTCATCTACCATCATGGAGTCTGCTGTTACTTTTTAGGAGAATTTATTTCCTCCTCATCACCCTGATGTAACACCTTGAGGATTGGCATCCTTTTTATTATTGGTGTTTTGTTTTGTTTTGTTTTGTTTTGAGACAGGGTTTTATGTAGTTGAGGCTGGCCTCAAACTTGAGTATAGTGGAGAATGACCTTGAACTTTTGATCCACATATCTCTGCCTCCTGAGGGCTGGGATAATCGGCATGTTCCACCACAGCAGGTTTACATGGTGCTGGGGATGGAACTCAGCCTCCTGTAGGCTGAGCCGACACTTTACCAGCTACCTTGTAACCTCAGCCCCTCCTTTTGTTCCTTTTTCTTCTTCATTTTTCTTTTCCTTTTCTTGAGTCAGGCTGACCTCACACTCAAGGCCCTCTGCCTCCCAAGCAGTGAGATTACAGGTGTGCACCACTACCTCTGATTTCATACAGAGCTGGGGGTTGAACCCAGGGCCCACTGTGTGCCAGGCAAGCATTCTCTAAGCAAATTAGTTTGGTCCAGTTGGTTGGTTGGTTGATGGGTTTGCTGTGTGGCTCAGGGAGGCCTTGAACTGGCAATCCTTTTGCTTCAGACTTCTGAATGCCAGGATTAAAAGCATGTGTCACCACACCTGGTTTAACATGTCTACAAGTGTATGGAATTCTGGCACTATTTCCTTTGCAGGAAGTCTGCAGGAATAGGACCCCCCAGTCCCCTCTCTGAGGCTGGGAACCTTAGGATGATAGAAATGGGGATATTACTCCTTGCTGTGCGTTGGCCTATACAAGTCTGGCACCTGGGCCTGTCTTTCAGGAGATAGGCTGAGCCACCATTTGGAACAGGTTGTTAGCTCTCTCTGGCTTGGTGGCTACCTGGTGCCTGTCTTATTCCCATCCTATGGGTTCTGTCTTGCCTGGGGGAATCATCTGTTGGCTCAGAAACTGTAAGCTATGGCCCGGACATCCAAGGTCTGGACCTCAGCCATTCATTTGCATCTCAGGACACCAGGGCTGAATTCTTTGTATCCTTTCCTAGGAAAGTACACTGATGTCAGTGACGGACTCATAGCTCATCTGAGTGTCCCCAACTCAGACCAGTGCTGGGCAGCTAGGTGGTACTCTATAGGTGGTATTGGAATGAGGAACTGTTATTGGGCTGACAGCACCTACTTCCTGGGGATAATGTGGCACGGGTGAGTGCCTGGTACACTGGGTAGGGGTCAAGCGGTGGAGCTGGTTATGGGGTCTAAGCTGACAGTCCTCAGGGCTAGGTTTCTGGGTGCCAGCCCCTGCCCTCCCTCTATCCAGGGACTTGGACCTTTGTGGGAAGGGACCACAAGAGACTCACCATCTTGGAGGTAGAGAGGCAGAGAGACTATGGGACAGAGAAATAAAACAGGGATCAGAGCAACCTGGTTCCTATCTGACCTTTCAGCCCTTAAGACTTCAAGGAGCCCATACACCCTATGTCTTATCCCTGCCCCACCCCCACCCTCAAGGAAAAAGACCAATTTCTGTTCCATGGATTCCCAAGAGCCATCTCTACCCCTGGTTACACCAGCAATGCTGGGAACTGGGGTGTTGGCTCAAACCCTGCAGTGGTGGTGGTGGGGTGACCAGGGTTCCCGTGAATGTGTCCCATTAGTGTTAAGCTCTACAAGCTCTCAGGGTGCCCAGCCCATGTCCCCGCTCATCCCCACTCCCTGGCTCCCATGGGGCAGGGCAGGAACCGGGTACCTGCTGTTGGCAGCAACTGGACCAGGCTAGGCAGGCAGGCTGGTGAGCAGAAACAAGGGAGTTCTGCACTGAAGGAAGCACAACACACTGTGGCAAGTGGTTTGTTCTTATATAGTGAGCCTGGCCATGCCCGGGGCGGAGCCCCGCCTCCTCCTTTCCCCAGAGGCTCCCTCCTCCGCAGCCCAGGCTTAGGACAAGGGACTTGTGATCCAGAGGGTGTTGGGATCTGATGACTGACAAGAGAGGCAATCCATAGAACAGACACAAACAACCCTGAACCAGAGCCTAGGACTATCCAGACACAGACGGATCTATAGTGAGACCCACAAGGAGAAAAACAGAGGGAAAGCTATGGACTGGGAGGAGCGGCATGGTGGGGAGAGTGAGCCCAGCATGTTACTGGAGCCGCCTGCCTGGGGCACTGGCTCCACCCTGCCCTCAGATGAAGCAAAGCTCCCGACGCTCCCAGCCAGGCAGCTGTCAGTCCTAGTCAGGAGCCCCTGGCTACAACGTCCTTCCTGAGCCAGGATCTCTGCCAGTTAGGTACCATGAGGACAGCCGATTGAAATGCTGGTGTGAAGCCAGCAATTTATACTCCTTGTCATGGCAGGGTCAACATCCAGGAGCAGGGCTCCCAGAAGCCCACACACCTGATTTGTGTAAGTGGGATTACAGCCATCATCTCTCTGAGAACCACACACATACCTGGAGGCTCATGCAGTCTGCCAGTGTTTATCCCACTAGTAGGTTCCAGTTTTGCCTCTGGGCTGCAGGATCTGGAGAGCTAAGGTTTGAGTCCTGAAGCTCCCTTTCCTGCTGCCCTCAGCCATAGCACCTAGTGCCCTTTGTAGCAAACACTGTGACCCTCCCTCCCCTGCCTCATCCCCAGAACCTCCACTGTTCTCAAGAACATCTTGGGCAAGGAGAATATTAAGGGGCCAGCAGCACTCCTTGGAAACAGAAATTTGTAGACAAATGACATTAAGGTTGACTCTGGACATATTGAGGTGACAGTACTAGGTGACATTTATATGGATATAAGTTACAGCAAATATAAGGGGGCAGACTGGAACTTCAGACCAATCAACGTCTGAAAGTCAGCTAGAAGGAAAGAACATGGGGTCATACTTGTATCTCAGACAGACCACAGAGGAGGAGTCAGGATTCTGATTTGGATTTGATTCACATTTAGAAGTCACCTAACATCTTTCTGAGCCTTGTTATCATTACTATTAAACATAGATAATGCCACCACAGGCCTCATAGAATAGTAGATATTAAGTATGAAAAGACCTATAAAGCACAGAGCACAATGGCCAGCACACAGGAGTATAGATAGCAGTGATAGTGACAGCAATGACCTGCAGAAAGATCCCAAGTGCAAAAACCCACAGATACCCCAAACACCATCTTAGGGGGATGTTTAGAGGGAAAGATGGAAAGACGTGAAGCTGGAGGGGAGGAAAGGAACAGCTTTCATAGTTTCCTGGGAAGTGCATGCATAGAAGTCTAGGAGGACCACTTCTGTCTCTATCACTCAGAAGGGAAGGTGACTTGTCCAGAGTTCCCTAGTCCCCCGTGTGCCCCTGTAACACTTTCCAGAGCTGCTGTGAACTCCCTTTTCCCCGGGTCCACCTGTGCCTCAAGTGACAATCCCTACACTAACTGATAACTACCATGAGGGGCAGCCAACCCAGGAGCCCCTCTTCGTTGCCACATGTGTGTTCTAAGCTACAGAGGGGTCCTGCCGTTGGGACAGCGTGGAGCACAGATGGCTCATCCAGCTTCTGAAGGCTCCGCTTTGTGTTTTCAAATGTGGATTCTTGTGCATTCCTAAAGGTAGAACTTAGTAAGAGGCTCTAAGGGGAGCTTGTGATTTTCAGCAAGTGCTTATTCTTTTTTTAAATTGTTTGTTCTGCTTTATTTTGTTTTCTTGTTTGTTAAACCAAGCTTTATTGATAAAATGGAATTCAGAATATCTTGCCAGGAACAGCAGCAGGCCCAGCCAATCATGATAAAATATATATATATATATATATACATATATATATATGTATATATATGTGTGTGTGTGTATATATATATATATGTGTGTGTGTGTGTATATATATATATGTGTGTGTGTGTATATATATATATATGTGTGTGTGTGTATATATATATATATATATATATATATATATATATATATATACATGGCAGTCTTCTACTGTGTAGGAAGCTGCTGCTTACCAATCAGTAATTAAATGTAAGAACTCATAAAGAGGTACAAGAGAATCAAGGCATGTTAGCCCCAAATTGATAGATACTGTCATGAATATAGAGGAAAAGCTGCAATACTCTTGGCTATGAGGAGAGGACATCCTAGAGACAGGTGAGAGGGATGGCTGGATCAGTGAGGCAGTGATTGACAGAACAGAGACAGTTCCCATGTCCCTGGGTGGTCAGCTGTGTAAGCTTTTAGAATTCTTCATAATCATGTGCATGTGAGCATGCAGCTATGTGGCTGCCGCTTTCCCTATCCCAACCGAGTCCAAACACAGCATGACTATGTCTGTTGTGTCACACAACAAGCCAAATTTCCTTTATCATTGAGAGTGGGCGTGTCTGCAGCTTGGGGTCAGGTGGTTGTGGGGTGGGGGCAAGCAAATGGGGTGGAAAGCCATGAGTCCTTGCTTTTTGGTTTGGTTTGGTTTTTTTGAGACAGGGTTTCTCTGTATAGCCCTGGCTGTCCTGGAACTCACTCTGTAGACCAGGCTGACCTCGAACTCAGAAATCCACCTGTCTCTGCCTCCCAAGTGCTGGGATTAAAGGCATGCACTACCATGCCTGGCCCCTGTTTTGTTTTTTGAAACAGTGTCTCTCTGTGTAGCCCTGGCTGGCCTTGAATTCAGAGGTCTGCCTGCCTCTGCCTCTTGAGTGCTGGGATTAAAGTCATGTGCCATCACATCTGGCCTATAAATGTTTATTCTTGTAACAGGCACTGTATGAGAGCACGCAGGATCTCAATTCTTAACACCGTGAAAGCTGTTATGACTGCCTTTATGCTTAGGGAAGGAAGGCTCAGAGAGGTGGTATGATCTGTCCAAGGTCACACACCCAGTAAAAAGCCAGCTAGCTGGGCTCTTTCCTGTACTCCAGCACGTGCATGCTGCCCAGGGAATAGCATGGTGCCATCCCACTCCCAGGTCAGCTTGGCTGGGGATCAGCCCACTTGTGTTTGTGTAGGTGAAAAAAGAAAAGCTCTGAGATGTCTTATTCACAAGTGGTGGAGGGGAGGGAAAATAGAGATGGGAACCAGTTAGCAGCTTTCTAAACATATGCTGAAAGATTAGTTCACACCTGAGGAGTTTAACCATGAGAATGCTATTATTTTTACAGTTTAACCAGGTAAAAAGCAATATTGCCGGACTCCATGGTGCAGCCTGGAAATCCCAGCCCTGGGAAGAAGGAAAATTGCTGCAAATTTCAGCCCATCCTTGGCTACTAAGCTAGACCTGGTGTCACAGGCCTGCCATCCCAGATACGTGACAGTTTGGAGCAGGAGGATGACAAGTTCATACCTGACTGGGCTACAAAGCAAGCTCAAAGCCAGCACAGGTAGCTTCATAACTTTTTCTCGCCAGGCAGTGGTGGCGCACGCCTTTAATCCCAGCACTTGGGTGGCAGAGGCAGGTGGATTTCTGAGTTCGAGGCCAGCCTGGTCTACAGAGTGAGTTCCAGGACAGCCAGGGCTGCAGACAAACTTTGTCTCAAAAAACAAAAAAAGACAAAGACACTATAGCTGGGCATGGAAACACACTCCGGCAATCTCAGCGATCAGTAGGCTGAGGCTGGAAGACCACCGGTGAGTTGAAGACTGGCTTGAGTCAGGCATGATCCAAGTACTCCAGAGGACGAGAAAGGCGGATTGGGAGGAGTTCATTTTAGGCTACCTATGGAGTTCGAAGCCAGTCTGGGCAACATGAGAGAGATTTTGTTTTAAACACAAGGAGACAAGGCTTTGTCTCAATAAAACAAAACCAGTAGTCGTGATGGTACTCAGGAAGTCGAGGCAGTAAGATCACCATGTTTGTGGCTAGGTTTTTCTACACAGCAAGTTCCAGCCCAGCTTAGGCTACCTATCAAGATTCTTTCTAGAAAAAGAGAGGGAAAAAAAAAGAGCCAAGTATAGTATACACACCTGTAATTCTACCACATGCAAGATGGAGGCAGGAATAGGATTTAGTAAGGTTAGCCTGAGCTATTTGAGAACGTGTTTCAAAAAACAAAATAGGTTGGACTTCGGTATGCATTCACATAGGCCACCAAAGCATTTTGAACAAGGAAAAAAAAAAAACAGATGGAATTTGTAAAGAGGTAGCTTAATGGTTAAAAGAGCCACTATTTTTCCAGAGGACCCGGGTTCAACTCTTTTTGTTTGTTTGTTGGTTGGTTGGTTGGTTGGTTTTTCAAGACAGGGTTTCTCTGTGTAGCCCTGGCTGTCCTGGAACTCACTCTGTAGACCAGGCTGGCCTCGAACTCAGAGATCCACCTGCCTCTGCCTTCCAAGTGCTGGGATTAAAGGCATGCGCCACCACGCCCTGCTTCAATTCTCAGCACCTACACAGTAGTTCTTAACTGTCTGCAATTCAAGTTCCAGGATATTTAACACCCTCTTCTAACCTCCTTGAGCATCAGGCAAACACATGGCACACATATATACAAACAAGCAAAACACTTATAAACAAACAAATGAAAATGGCTGATAAGATGGCTCAGTCCGTAAACACAGTGGTGCCACCCAGGCTGAGGTCAATCCTGAGAACCTGAGTTCAAACTGGAAGCCAAAGAGCCAACCCCTGCAGGTTGTCCTCTGACCTCTACACACATGCTACACAGAGACAGACACATGCACACAACCAACATAAAAACGTGAGCCTGTGTCCTTTGCATTTGAGCACTCTTACCCAAAGTTTGCCCTGTCTGTATAGCCCAGTCCTATTTAGCCACAGTCAACTAAGTCATTTATACTTTCTTTCACCGCAGTTTTCATGACAAAGATGCTCTGGCTTTGTGGATTCTGGAGCCTCTTTTGCCAGGTGCTACTCAGCCTTGCTGGGCGGTGCCAGAACTGGTCCAGTCTTCGACCAGTATCACCGTGATGGTTCAGTAACCTATACTATCTCATGAAAATCTGTCTCAAGAGTTACGAAAGGGGTGACCAATCCAAGTTGGGCAACTTCAGTTTGTGCTGCAGGCACTGAGATGTAGGGCAGGCATGTTGGCAGAGCTGTCTCAATGTCTCTGTCAGGAAAGAGGTAATGTCACCCAAGGCTGAGCTGGGTCGAGTTAGGATAGAGTGAGATAAGGTGACTGCCCAGATGTCATTATGAGAGTGACGTGGGCAGGTAAACCAAGAGGGAATCTGGGATAAGAGTGGTAATCTGCCCATTATCTGTAGGGGAAAAGTGAGAGTCTGAAAGATCTTGAAAATCTTTCCAATTCAAGAACTTGGCAGGAGGGGCACATCTTGGTTCTGAACCTGGGAGGCTGTGGGAAACTTTTGTAGTGGAAGAGAGTACAAAATGGAAATCAAGAGCTCCCTCTCTAGCTAGATGTGGTGGCGCACGCCTTTAATCCTAGCACTCAGGAGGCAGAGGCAGGTGGGTCTCTTGAGTGCAAGGCCAGCCTGATCTACAAAGCAAGTTCCAGGGCTACCCAGAGAAATTCTTGTCTTGAGAAAAAAAAAAGTCCTCTTCCCCATCCTAGGATAGGGATTCACGTGGCCTTCCACTCACCCGTGTGAACCCTGCTGCTGTCTCAGCTCATATCTTTTGGGAGGATACAGGTCGCAGACACCATCCCAGCTTCTGTTTCCACGGTTGACCACCTTAGACATGCTTCCTGACTCTGAGCCCCTTCCTAGGCAACTTTTGAAGGAGCTGCTAGGCTCATAGGAAATGGTTGCTCAGTGGCCTCCCCTACCAAGAGTCACTTGCCACTGTGTCACACCATATAACCCAACAGGAGTGCATGGGTCCATGCTGCCTGGAGCAGGCTGTCTTTTCCCAGCTAGTACAAAAGTGTTAGAAGGATTGGCACCGCTCTGTGGAGGAGGGCCCATTAGAATGTGTGAACACACTGGACAATGGTGGCACACTCCTTTAATCCCAGCACTTGGGAGGCAGAGGCAGGCGTATTTCTGAGTTCCAGGACAGCCTGGTCTACAGAGTGAGTTCCAGGACAGCCAGGGCTACACAGAGAAACCCTGTCTCGAAAAAACCAAAAGGAACCCCCCCCCAAAAAAAACCCCAAAGTTGGACGAGGAGGTACATGCCTTTGATCCCATCAGAAGCAGAGACATTTAGAAGTCTGTGAGTTTGAGGCTAGCCTAGTCTACATAGTGAGACCCTGTTTCTAAACAAAAACAAACAAACAAACAAACAAACAAAACCAGCCATTCACATATACGAGGCATACTTGTAATCCCAGTACTTGGAAGGTAGAGGCAGGTAGATCACTACCAGTTTGAGTGTATCCTGGTTTACATAGTGAACTCCAGGCCAGCCTGGGCTTTATAGACAGAAACTATAACAAACCAAAACAACTGTGCTTGCACAAGGAGGAACCTATTTCTCTTCTCTGACGTCTCAGCGTTGCCATGGAGATGGCTGGCAACAGGACCTGCTCAAGAGCTGCTGAGAGAATACTTCCCAGAGGAGGACTGACAGTGACTCTGCCCCAGATAGGGTCCTGCTGGAAAGCACCTAGTGAAGCACTGCTGCAGAGACAAAGGGTGTCCCATCCCCTAGAGGGAAAGCAGCATGGGCGTGGCCTCCCCTACCAATTGCATGCCTGAGAGCCCCATGTTTGTTTGAGACAGGATTTCTGTGTGGCCCTAGCTTTCCTGGAACTTGTAGAGATTTACCTGCCTCTGCCTCCCGCGTGCTGACATTAAAAGTGTGCACCACCACTGCCCAGCAAGATCCCCACTTTTGCCTGCCAGGGCTTGGGCGCTGACTAGAGCCTCTGAGGTTATGTCCTGGCAATCCTAGCGGCCTCTGCCTCCCACTGTGGTCTTGGGCTGCATGCTTAGCCTCCCAGGCAACTTTTCTCAAGTAAGACTGTCAGGACCTGGGCAGGCACTGGGCAGGGAGTCTGAGGAACAGCGTTATGAACCCCAAATGAAAAGATTATTAAGCTGCAGTACCTCAGTGAGTGCAGACGATGAAGGGAGGGAGGCTCCACATGTCTTTTTTCTGTCCCTTATGTAGAGGGGATGGAATCCAAGGCCTCACACAAGCCAGACAAACACTCCTCCACTAAGCTACATCCCCAGCCCTGTTTTCTTTCTTGTTTTGAGACACAGTATCCCTAAGTGACCCAGGCTGGCCTTGAACTTAATAGGCCAGGCAAATCTTGAACTTGTGTCTCTCCTGACTCAGTCTCCAGTGTAGCTGCAGCCTGGCTTTTCTAAGTATTTAACATAGGAGTCCTCCAGGAGAGTAGGCCAAAGTGGATGTCCAGGGTTGTTGGGGTCAGGGATTATGGGATGCCAAAAGTCGAGGTCAGGGTAAGCCTTTGGTCTGCCATGGTAGTAAGGATTTGGCCAAGTTCTTTCTGCTTCTAAGTCTCCATTTCCCTAGGGAAAGTACAGTCTGGTCTATAAGTTTTCCTCCGAAGCAAGCTCTTGACAAACCCTTGGTCCTCCTACTCCCAGTTCTTAGAAGCTTGGATTACAGGTGTGTATGCCCTGGCTCGGCTCACAGAAGGCATTTCTATAGCCCTGTGACTAGAACATTCCAGATCCAGATTTTAATAGGGGACCATGCCAAAGTCCCAGCACTGATAGGACTTTCCTACCGAGGCGCCACATCTATTATGGCTAAGTGTGTATGCTGGCACACCAGCATACCTTTGCACCACAGCTCTTTCTGCAACATTGTATCACAAGGAACTGATACCAGGGACTTGTCCTGAGCAGGGTAGTGTAATCACACCTTCAAGGATACACTGGCCTCTGATCCGTATCTTACACATATTAAAAATTGTATTAAAAAATAAAAAAAATTACACGGGGAGAAATCATATTAAAAAATTAAAAATTAAAAAGACATGCTGGTGAGCCATGAAGACTAGCAGGTCTTAGCCCATTGTCTCAGAACATTGTAACATGTGCCCCTTCCTTCCTTCCTTCCTTCCTTAGGCACAGGAGTGGAAATGCTGGTCTCTCTCTGGCTCAGCACTGCCCCTTTCTCCTCCAGTGGAGCATCTCCCTCTTCACCTTTGCTCTGCTCAGTCCACTTCTGTTGCCTCCACCACTGCATGGTTCCCATGGAAAGAAGGGCCTCCAAATACTCCTTCCCAGCTCTTGCCTTGCTCCCACCTTCAGGCGCTGGGAAGCTACCCAGGGAGTCAGAGAGCCAGAGCAACTAGGACTCAACTCTGTAGAGACAAGCTAGCATCTGATCTAGCCCTGTTGCCTTGACAATGGCTCATATCCCAGGCACCCTAGGCACCCACAGGAGCAATTAGTGAGTGTGGGAGAGGGTTTCTATGGTGGCGGTCCCAAGGACCTAGGGAAGAACAAGGGCCAGCAGGACCTTTCTCCTTTGTCCTGAGCACACTAGGCCTTTGTTCTTCTCTGGCTCTCTTTGACAGATGGGAGCAGGAACATGGTTAGGGAGGCCAACATGGTTTAAAGTCCCCCACCGATGGGAGCCCTGAGCCATCTAGGGGAGGCTATGGGAGGTTGAAGTGCCTCTCTGGGACTCAGCTGTCACTGGGGAGCCTTCCTCTGGAAGGTAGAGAAGTCTGACCTGTACCCTAGAGGCTGGCGCAAGCTGGCTTATTGCGGGCGGGCTCCCTTTCCCTGTAAACACCTTACACAGTAACCAATGGGCAGCCTTGGTGTGTCCCATGTGGGACAAGGACAGAAAGGGTGGATGCAGGCAGGAGAGAACACAGCAATAAGGCCAGGGTGGAGAGTGGAGGAATATTTGATCCAACTTTATCTAGTATCTTCTCAGTCAGGCTTTATTTGAGGATTCCCTTGCAAGAAGCCCATGGGGTACCATATCTCAGCCAGAGGCTTTATTCCCACAATCCTTCAGTGCTGGCTTTGATGCTGGCAATGGCAAGCACCAAACAGCTCCCCACAAGCTCCACTCAGCATCCTTCTTTATCTTTGTGCCTGATACAGTCCTTAAAGTGAGGAGACACTCCACTCCTCACGGTGGTCCTTGCTGGAAACAGCATTGTCACATAGCACAGCAATAGAGGATACATGCCTGGGGCTGGCATCACTGCTCAGATGATTGAGATATGGTGGCACTAAGTGTATGGTGCACTTAGAATCGGGTGTCCAGGAAAGAGGCAGAGCCTCGTTGGGACCTGGAGGGGCCCTCAATAGGGGGTCCCCTGGCCCTTATCAGGAGTCCATGGAAAGTCTTACCCCGGGTCTGTGGCTTGCGCCGTGGTGGCTTGGGCTCCTCTGGAGGCTGCACCACAATTCGAGGTATCTCAGGTTTGGTGCTTTCTCGAACCCCTGCCAGCTGCTGGGACTCGAAGATGGCTTGGGCCCCAGGAAGGCGGGCCTGTGGCAGAGGGGCTGGCCCAGGGAGTGACTTCGAAAGCTGGGCTAGCTGGATCCTGATTTCCTGTTGCAGGACTCGCTCAGACAGGGTTACACTGTGCACCTGTGGGGAACAGTTGATGCTAACTTTGCCTGGACTGGGGTGTCAGGAAGTAGGAAGCCTTGAGGTCCCCATGGGGCAGGCAGTACACAACCCCAGGAAGTGGCTGAGGGCTGAGACACAGCTTTGCGGAGACCTAAAGGAAGACAGTTGAGGCCTGGGGTTCTCACATTTTCTGTAGCTCAGAACACAGGAACTACATCTTACTCTCACCCAGGCTTAGTCTTCCGAGCTATGCAGCATGGCCAAGGCCATTGAGGATTGCTAAGAGAGATACCCACCTGGGACATGAAGACCTCTTCCTGCAGCTGGGTAGGGGGAATGGCTCGTAGGGCCCCCAATGTCTCCAGGAGCCCTGGGCATGCTGTGCGCTGTTCTACAGTGCCCAGTGCCAGGCGCATCAGTGTCAGCCCCACGCGGAACAGTACCTTAGCCCCTGCAGGGAAGGGAGTAGCTCACAGGAAACCAGCCTGAGCCCCTCCCCCCTCAGTTATTCAGCTGAATCAGCCCTCAGCCACGCTCCTTCTACCTCATTGCAGCTCGCTTCACCCAACGCAGGCATGGAAAAATGGCCAACGACTGTAACCTGCTTATTTTTTGAGACAGGGTCTCATGTAAACAGACCTCCATCTGCCTACATAGCTGAGAATGACCTTGACCTGCGGAGCCTCCTTTCTCTTCCACTAGAGAGCTGGATAGCAGGCGTGTGACATCACAAGTGGCTTGGTGTTGTTTTGTTTTGAGATAGTCTTACTTTGTAGCTCAGGCTGCCTTGGAATTCTCATGTAGTGCAGATTGGCCTTGAACTTGCAGCAATTCTCCAGCCTCTGCCTCCTGAGTACTGGGATTACAGGTGGGACCACCCATCCTGGCTATTTAGAGTGTGTGTGTGTGTGTGTGTGTGTGTGTGTGTGTGTGTGTGTGTGCTACGTGCCTGCCAAATCACGTGTGAAGGTCACAAAATCTCTTGTAGGATTCAATTCTTTTCTTCTACCATGTGAGACCTGGAGATCAAACTCAAGTCATCAGGCTTGGGGGTAAGCACCCTTGCCCACGGAGTCACCTCACCAGCTCACACACCTGGCTTTTAGTTTTCTTGAGATAGTGGCTCACCCTGCAGGCCATGATGGCCTGGAACTATGTGACCCAGCCTTTCCTTGAACTCACAGCAATCCTCCTGTCTCAGCCTTTGCACTGGAATTTTAAGTATGAATTATGATGCTTAGAAGGAATACTACAATTTGAGAGCACAGGACACTGAAGGAGCCAAGCCTGTCTCAGGACGGCAGACACTTCTAAGAAGGGTAGCTAACCAGGAGCCAGGGGCTGCTAACAATCTTATGCCAAGCCTTCTCTGACCTCAGCATCCTGTTTCTTTGAGGAGTACATGGGTCAGTGCCTATTAAGTACTTTCCATCTTGAATCCGCCACCTTCTGATTCTAGAAAGGTTCTATGCAGAACTTTTCTTCCTACAGCAAAAACATGGCACTCATGTATACACAGGCAGACAGACACAAACACACAGAGACACAGAGACACATGCACACACTAACCCTTGCCAATCCTAGGACTTCACAATCCCTTTCTGGCATCCTCTAAACTGATAAGAGCAGCTACCATGCCAGGGAGACCTAGTGACAACTGTAACTTATAAAGGAACAATTGCCACTGACAATGTCATCATTAAAGAGAGCCTGTGCAGTGCTTGTCCCCAGGTACAGAGGACAGGGATCAGATGGACCACCATGATCAGCCCTCCCTCTTGGGGTTTGAGGCTAGAGGGGGAGGTGACACACATGCTTTGGATACTTGGTACATGATTTTCTTGCTTATTTTTTAAGTTCTGGAGACAGATCTCATGTAGCCCAGGTTGGCCTCAAATTCACTGTGTGGCCAAGGAGGATCATAAACTTCTGCTCTCTTGCTACTGTCTCCCAAGTGCTGTGATTGCAGGCATGGGCCCCCATGACCAATTTGATGTACTGCTGGAGATTGGACCCAGGACTTATTGGTGTTTATTGCAAGCATTCTACCAACTGAGCTAGCACATTACCAGCCCAAACTTGAACCTGACTGTAGGAACGATCTCTAGACATGTGGGCAGCATGAAGCTGAGCCCTGAAGATCCAGAGTCCAACTTGGCTCTGCTCTGATGCTCCTTCCACTCTCAGCACCCCCCCACCCCTTTCCTACCCTTTACCTTCCATGTCCTTCCTCCCAAGAGTCACCGAGCTGGCTGTGGCCTGGTCTTCCTGGCCTCTACCCTCCACCTGCTTGCCTTCTAGTTTACCTCCTCCATAGAGCAGCCAGGACTTCTTTAAAAACAGCAACCACCTCCTGCTGCTCTCCTGACACTCTGTCACATCCCTTGATTTATTTTCTTCATGGCACTCATGACATTCTATAAATATCTTCTTAATTTAGGTACTGTCACCTCCTAGCCCCACCCCCACCAATGAAAGTTTCACAAGCTAGCTGTCAGAGGCAGCTTCGTGGGGCAGACTCCTTAGGAAGAGTCAGGAGCACAAGGCCCTGAGGAGGAGAACCTCCTATGGCTAGGGACCATGCCTAAACCTTGCATGCCCCGAGCCGCTCACATTCCACAATATGTGCTTTGACCAACCCAGTTCCTGCACACAGACCCCAAACCCATCAGGGACTTTCCTATCCTTGCTCTCAGCCTCCCACGGTGCTGTTTGTGACAACGTAGAGGCCCTCATTCATCACTCTGAGACTGTGCCCATGAGATGGTCTGTTTTCTCCACAGACACACTCAGGTCCACGTGACAGAAGGTCCCAAAAGGGCTGATAGTGGGAACAACAAGCTCTGCAGATTCAGAAACGTGAGCTAGCCCCTCAGCCACACTTACCCTCACTGAGGAAGGCATCCCAGATGCGCAGTACTGTGGGGAAGGGCAGCGACCGAGTGAAGAGGCACAGGAACCACTCAGGCAGGTAGAGCAGGGGGCCGACGCCTACCTGCTGCAGGTGCTTGTACACTCGTGGGAGCTGCCGCCTCAGAAGGGCCATGAACACTTCAGCATCCAGCTGTACGGCCTCCTACAGCCAGGCTCCTTATCAGTCTGGCTAGCCCATGCTGCAGACCTCCACTCCCAGACCCCAAGCTTCAGATCCCCCACTGTCCATCTTCCACCTCCCGACCCAGCCTCTCACCATGTGGGGCCCATAGTAGCCAGGGAGGTAGACCTCGCAGATCTGCACCAAGCACCAGAAGGCCTCCTGAGGGCAGGGCACAGGCCTGTGAGTACTCATTAAGGAATTGTCCACAGAGTGGGAGGAGGGATGGGGACAGGCACAGGGGCCTGCATTCATGCCACTTCCACCCTGCTCAGAGCCTGCCCTATCCTGGAGGTGAGAAGTTGGAAATCCCAGGGCCTGGGGTTCTTTATTTGAGGGCCACAAGGCAAAAGTTGGGAGGCTTTCAGAGTTTATAACCCAGAATCCTAAGGTCATTTAGGTTCCCCCCACGCCCACCCAGGGCCAAGGCCGTAACGCTCCAGATCCCCAGTGCCACAAATGAGAAGATAGGGAAAGCCAATGCGAGGGGTGCTCCTGGCAAGCCTGGCCTTAGTACAGAGTTCAGGGTCAACATGCAAAATGTTAAAGGGAAAATGTTCCAGACTCCTAGATCACTGCGGTAAAAGTCAAGATCAAGCATAACAGATTTAAAAAAAAAAAAAAAGAATAACAGACTTAATGGTTACTGAGATTGGTGGACATGAGGCTTTGGACAAAGAACAGTGCCTGAAGTAAAGGAACACATATTTCTGAGGTCCAGTACCTGGGGTTGGGGGGGGGTGTCTCAGATCACTAGGGGTTGAGGGTCTCAGAGCAGGGTCAAGGTCACTCACCTCTGGGGGTAGATGCATGAGCAGCACAGCAGCTACAGGTCCCTGAGCCTGGCAGTATCCCTGCTCTGGCCGGTACAGGGTGTAGGCCTTGAGAACCTGCAGCAGCCCCTGCTGCCTGTGCCAAAAGAGCTCATTAAGGCTAGCCTCCCAGGCATCCCCCTGCCTGCCCTCTGTGGCCTCTGCCCAGGCCAGAGTCTCCCTCGTCCAAGGATGTAAAAGTAGAACTAAAGAATCTAGCATGAGGAGCGTGGGTATCCCTGGCCTCGTACCCGTGTCCCTGGGGTGACACAAACATCTCATGCAGAGGAAACTGACGGTGCAAGTCTCTGCCAATGGTCTCCATCCACTGCGGGTCCCCGGGGGCTGCTGCCAGCTCCTGTTGGTGGGAGGAAGGGAGATATGGAGGGTCAGGTGGCAGGGAGCTCTGAGAAGGGGTAGTAAAGATCCTGCCAACTTTCTTACCTGGTAGGTGCCAGGGTTGTTCTTCTGACACATCCGGGCCCCACACAGGAGGGGCCAACACCGGGCACGCAGGGCTGAGGGGATGCCCTTGCGGCACTGGATCTTTACCTGTGGGTGAGGTCAGATGCATTAGGGTTTCTTCTGCTCTCTTGCTCTCAGGCACAGCTTGCTTGCTTCTTTCTTTCGGTCTTTTCCTTCCTTCCTTTCTTTTTTTGGTTTTTGGATACAGGGTTTCTCTTTATAGCCCTGGCTGTCCTGGAACTCACTCTGTAGACCAGGCTGGCCTTTAACTCAGAAATCCGCCTGCCTCTGCCTCCCAAGTGTTAGGATTAAAGGTGTGCGCCACCATTGCCCAGCTCTAAGCACAGCTTTTCTTTGGTCAAGAGTCCACTTGGGAAGCAGAAGCAGGGGGATTGAGAACTTTGGGAACCAGTGTATGTACACCTCTTTTTCCTTACCTTCTTGTATCGTCGGGACATGGTCTTCTCCCAGTGTAAGGTCATTTCCACCCATTTCATCTCTCGCTGGCGGATGAGGTCTGCAGAGGGTTGACAAAGCCTGGAGGCACACAACAGACACAGTATCAAAGGTAAAGGAAGGGGATTTGGGTTTCAATAGGGATAGAAACTGGCCAGGCGTGGTGGAGCACTTTAATCCCAGCACTCGGGAGGCAGAGGCAGGCAGATTTCTGAGTTCGAGGCCAGCCTGGTCTACAGAGTGAGTTCCAGGACAGCCAGGGCTATACAGAGAAACCCTGTCTTGAAACAAACAAACAAACAAACAAACAAACAAACAGGAATAAAGGGATAGAAGCTGGAAAGACTAATGGGATGAGGAGGTATTTAGGGTAGGTCTATTTGGCTGTCCCCTAAAACAGAGACAGAGCTAACTCATAGGGGAAGCTGGGTGGATAGTGCCCTGGACTGGAAGCCTGAAGTCCTGAGTCTGAATCTGCTTCTTTTTCTGATCTGCTGTGCGATGTGTCAAGTTTCTGTCTGTGATTAACTGTGTAAGGGAAACCTGGAGAAGAGAAGACATCCAAATTTCCATCTGGGGTTCTTGGACCAGAGGTTAAAAGGGAAAGGATGTTCAGCTTTAGGGGAAGGTACAGATCGTCAGAGGATAAAGAGATAAAGCACACCCCACCCCCACCCCCACCCCACCACGCGGAACCGAGCAGTGACACCAGCAGCTGAGTTTTGGGCTAGTGTCCTCAGTCTCTGGACCCTACTCTCTCCCCTACCCATGCCTCACTCACCTCAGTTCACCTGAGTTGCCCCCAATGAAGCCATAACGGTCAGCCTGGCGATATGGACTGGGCCCACTCAGCTCTGAGTCAGACCCTAGGGAGCTAGAATCATCCTGTAGTTCTGATAACAAGTCCTCTCCCAGGGCCTGGGCCATTCTGCCCTGGACCCCAGTGTCACAGGCTGCAAGACATACAGAGAGCCAGTGTGAACAGCCAGACTCAGGCTGGGGATTCCAGCCACCAGTCCTCAGTCACAGGGGACTAAGCCCCCTCTTTTGCTGGGGAGTCGGGTAGACCCTGAGACCAAGTCTCTGTGCAGAGCCCCAGCCCCAAGCCTGGCCCCTACCCCAGCAGCCCGGCTCACCTCCTTGCTGCACCTCACCTCTTCTTCTCACTTCCTCCTCAGTCTCAGCTCAGCAGCTTGCTGGGGGCCCCTCCCTGGTGGGGGGACTCCCCCCTTCCTCTGTGAGGTTCTTCCTGCTTGCCCTAGTGCCAGAGCCACGACCTCCTCCCATCCAGAGGATGCTGGGTGTATTGATTCCCTGGCTGGCCCAAATTGAAGATGACAGGCCACCTTCAGTTTTACCAAGTAAAACCAATTTATGGTTCCAATAATAATTATCCTTTAATGTCATCCCACCCCTCCAACCCCCTGCCCCGGGTTTTTTGTTTTGTTTTGTTTTGAGAGTGAAGGGGTAGTGTGAGAACAGGGTCTTATGTAGCCCAGACAGGAGATGACCCTGAACTTCTGATCCTCCTGTGTCCAGACTCCTGAGTGCAGGAATTTCAGGCACTGGAATTATAGGTTTACGACACCAAGCCTACTTTAATGTTCCTTCCAGAGCCGGAGCTGGAACCTCAGGCCTTGCACATGCTAGACAAGTCCAAGTACTCTACAAAGGACTTACAACATGAACGAGATACAACGTATTACATCACTTATGGAAAAAAAATGGACGTAGCAGGCACCAAGGCAACCTGGACCAAAACACTGCTTAGAGTTCAGTAGCAGGTGTTCATGGGTCTGGCCATAAAGATGGAGGTGAATGTGAGGCTCCGGAGGTCTGGAGCCCACTCTCAGTATCATTAAGCCTTAGTTTCTTTTTCTGCACTTCGAGGAATTTATTTAGTGTTTGAGAAGTCAGCGATTAACATGCTCATACCACAGTCCCACGCAGGGCTGGGGTGGGAGAGACTTGGAAAGAGAAAAACAATTCCTACAGTACTTCCGGCCCTAACTCATCTGAACGCGGCAGGGCGATTCCTCCAGGGTGGAGCCGACCTAACCCCGCCCTACCGAACCCCGGCTCACCACCCCTGCCAGCCCCGCCCGCTCGCCCGAGGCCCTCTCGGGCTGCGGAGCTTCCCGTCCAGGGGAGGCGCTAGAGAGCGGGGAACTACGGACGCGGCAGGGCGGGGCGGGGCGGTCGACCGAAGAGGAGGGGCGGCGGGCCGGGGGCGGGCTGGGGAGGGCGGAAGGAGAGCCAGGCCGGAAGGAGGCTGTAAGAGGGCGGGAGGCAGGAGAGGGCCCGGAGCTGGTGGGCCGGAGCGGCGGCGCCGCCATGTCCGACAGCGAGAAGCTCAACCTGGACTCCATCATCGGGCGCCTGCTGGAAGGTGGGCAGGGGTAGGGAAGGTGCGCTCGCGCCGAGCCCGGGCCCCTCGCCGTCTGGAAGTGGCGCGCGGGCGGCCCGCCGCTCCCGGGGGCTAGCGTCGCTTGGGCGGGGACAGGCCGTGAGGATCCATGGCCACGGCACCCCCCCCCCCCGCGGGCGCCTGGGCTTTGGAGCGCGCTCAGAGGCCGGGGGTGCACGAGTGCCCGGGACTCAGGGTGAGGCTCCTGCGAAGCTAGCTGGGAAGGGATCCCGAAGCGAGGAAGCTTCGGCTGACAGGCTGCTGAGCACAGGCGTTTCTCTGGAGGCCCTCCGGGTGGCTAAGGGGTCGGATCTTGCCTTTGAAGGCCTGACGCAAAGGTTTCGGGGTGAGGGGGTGGGGGCTCACTTGCAACAGTTGCCCCTGTTAGGGGGGCGCGACACCTACCCTCGTCCGGTCTGCGAGGTCAGGGTCCCAAGACCCTATTCCGTACTCAGTGCAGGGCTCACGGCCTGGGAAGAACGTGCAGCTGACAGAGAACGAGATCCGTGGTCTGTGCCTCAAATCCCGGGAGATTTTCCTGAGCCAGCCCATTCTTCTGGAGCTTGAGGCGCCCCTCAAGATCTGTGGTAAATCCTTGCACAGAACCCTTTTGCTTCCTGAAAATAGCCCCTACTCGTGCCCCATTAACCGTGTTCCTCCACCCTTTAACCTATTGCTGGCCCTGGGGTCAAGTTTACATCTTGCACCTACCTAGTTTTCTCTGGTTCCCAGGTGACATCCATGGCCAGTACTATGACCTTCTACGGCTGTTTGAGTATGGTGGCTTCCCTCCAGAGAGCAACTACCTCTTCTTGGGGGATTATGTAGATCGGGGCAAGCAGTCTTTGGAGACCATCTGCCTGTTGCTGGCCTATAAGATCAGATACCCGGAGAATTTCTTTCTACTTCGTGGGAACCATGAGTGTGCCAGCATCAACCGCATTTATGGCTTCTATGATGAATGTAAGTGCTTTGAATGTTGCTGTCTGCCCAGAACTACATTCCCTGCTCTTCATGGGCCCCCTACATTGGTCTAGTGCCAAAAGACCCCCAATGATGAGCCCTGTAGGGCCCCAGCAACACGTCTGTCGTCCTTGGCGCTCAGGAGGGGCCTGGTGAATGGATGTACATGCAGGGCTGCCCATTTGCTAAAGCCACAGCCCTGCCTGATGACACCCCCTTCTAGTACATTCCTTAGTAAACATTTAGGATGCCTGTATGAATAAAACAGACCCACTCCTGGTTTGGCCTCATCCATGGGACCAGAGTGGGTACCACCATCATGGTTGGGCCAGACGAGTTCAGGTGTTGGAATTCTGGAAGGTAGATGAGGGTAGAGCAAAGAGAAGAATGTAAGCTTTCTTTGCTTTTCGGTCTTTTTTTCTCAGCTTTGTCCCTGGATGGGTGCACAGAAACCTAGACTGGGGTTGGGGGTTGGGGGTGTAGTCTTCCCTATGAGCCGCTTCCTTTTGCGCAGGCAAGAGAAGATACAACATCAAACTGTGGAAGACGTTCACTGACTGCTTCAACTGCCTGCCCATTGCAGCCATTGTGGATGAGAAGATCTTCTGCTGCCACGGGGGTGAGAGTGGTTGTGGGTCTGTGCTTGGGTTCTTGGGCCACATCCTTAGGGGCCTTGTAAAGTTAACAGAACTCTTCTCAGTTCCCTGGAATAGCGCTCCTTGAATCTCATCTTGGATATCGCTTATTAGGGGAGATTACCACACCCCCGTTTGTTTTTGAGACTGGCTTTCTGGGTAAAACCCTGACAGTCCTGGAACTCACTTTGTAGACCTGGTTGGCCTTGAACTCACTAGAGCTCCTGCCTATCTCTGACTCCCAAGTGATGGGATTAAAGGCATGCTCCACCCACCAGTTTGGTTGCACTCTTTCCTGTTGTGGCATGAGGCATCCTGTAGTCAACTCATTAATCTCCTTCTGCCCCCCCACCCCCGAGGTCTGCTATCTGTACTTCTAAGTGGTGGTGTCATATAAAGTGAGTTCCAGGACAGCCAAGGCCACAGAGAAATGGGGCCAGTGGGGAAGTAATGGATTCTGTCTCCCTGAACTTAAGGAGCCCAGATTAGCGGTGGGAACAGTGGAGCTGTCCCACCCCAGAGCTGGGCACAGGACAGCACTTGGTTTAAGGAACACTATTCCCACTCCACCACCCCCAGGCCTGTCTCCAGACTTGCAATCCATGGAGCAGATTAGGCGTATTATGCGGCCCACAGACGTGCCTGACCAGGGCCTACTGTGTGATCTCCTGTGGTCTGACCCTGACAAGGATGTTCAAGGCTGGGGCGAGAATGACCGTGGTGTCTCCTTTACCTTTGGGGCTGAGGTGGTAGCCAAGTTCCTGCACAAGCATGATTTGGACCTCATCTGCAGAGCACATCAGGTGGGCTGGTGGCCTGGGGCGGGCTGGGGGTGGGGGTGGGGTGCCTAACTTACAGACTAAACCGTTCCTGCCCTGGCCCAGGTTGTAGAAGATGGCTATGAGTTCTTTGCCAAGAGACAGTTGGTGACACTCTTCTCAGCTCCCAACTACTGTGGAGAGTTTGACAATGCTGGTGCCATGATGAGTGTGGATGAGACCCTCATGTGTTCCTTCCAGGTGGGTGTGGGGAAGAGGCTGCCCAATAGACGCCTGGCTCAACCCCAGGACCCTGATGAGTGTTTTCTCTTCCAGATCCTCAAGCCCGCTGATAAGAATAAGGGCAAGTATGGGCAGTTCAGCGGCCTGAACCCCGGAGGCCGGCCCATCACTCCACCCCGCAATTCTGCCAAAGCCAAGAAATAGCCTCCATGTGCTGCCCTTCTGCCCCAGATCGTTTGTACAGAAATCATGCTGCCATGGGTCACACTGGCCTCTCAGGCCCACCCGTCACGGGGAACACACAGCGTTAAGTGTCTTTCCTTTATTTTTTAAAGAATCAATAGCAGCATCTAATCTCCCAGGGCTCCCTCCCACCAGCACCTGTGGTGGCTGCAAGTGGAATCCTGGGGCCAAGGCTGCAGCTCAGGGCAATGGCAGACCAGATTGTGGGTCTCCAGCCTTGCATGGCTGGCAGCCAGATCCTGGGGCAACCCATCTGGTCTCTTGAATAAAGGTCAAAGCTGGATTCTCACCATAGCCTCTGTCTCTCTTGTCCCGTCCCAGACAGTGGGCCAGCAGTTCTTTGGTACAAAGCCACCTGGGAGGGCAGACTGAGTGGCTGAACATGGGCCCAGCCAGGGCAACACCAGTGACACACAATCAGGTCCAGAGGCTATTAGGATTCTAGGCCAAGGCCCAAGTGTTAGGAAAGAGAAACAGTTCCTTTGGCCCACAGGAGGGTCTGGCGGGGAGTTCATGATTGGCAGAGGGTGTTCAATACTGATCTTCCTGTTTTAGAGGCAGGAGACTGAGGAAGCTAAGTTTCTGGCTTTGGCCAGAATTTGTATTCTAGAGCCTCAAAGTAAAGGATGAGGGATCTGTCAGGTGACAGGTGGGCACCAGAGACATGATTGGTATAGGCTGAATAAATACAGAACACAGACCAAACATGGTTCCTAGGCAGCTCTGCAGCAGACAGCCAAGTGGGGTATGCCTTTTTCCATTTCCATGTCCATGTCTAAGGACTGACGCCCAACTCAGTGGGCGGGCCTGCTTCTGGTCCGTGAGCCTTTGAACACAGACTTTAATTTCTCAAATTCACCCTTCACCATCACTGTCTTCAGCCAGCACAGGGTTGGGACCCTGCGGGGAGTGTACAGGGGCCAGGATGGAGCCAAAGAACAGTGAACGAAACTGGAAAGAGAATAGAGAGAGCCCAGTTAGTCTTGGAAGCTGCTTCCTTCCTTCCTTCCCTCCCTCCCTCAGTTCCTATCCCAACATCCAGCTTTTACCTTCTTGGGTGGGGGAGTCCCAGGCACTGTACTGGGCTCAGCTTCCTCCTCTGAGGTGGGGGCAAGGTCATGGGAGGCCAGGGAGACAGGTGGGAGGGATGTGGAAGGCTGTGCCCCGGAGCCCTCATTGCCTCCAGTGGTTTCCATGGCAATCATGTAACAGTCAATGTCATCACTGGTAAAGTCATCTAAGTGGGGTGTGCTGTAGGCAGAGATAATATCAACATGGTACAGAGAAAAAAGGGATACAGAGGCAAACCCCACTTTGGAGGGCTCTGAGGAGGGCTTGAGGTCTCCAGACTGCTGGTGAGCTAGCTTTTGATTTTATTACTTCCTGATTTGGCTGGGAGGATAGGATGCAGGGGTTAAGTGGGAGCTTCCTGGAGGGGGTGGAACTGGAACCCTTTTGATCAGAGTTCAGGTAGGGGCCTGAGGGAGGATCCTGGGGCCAATTTAGCTCAGCTGGGGGAGGAAAGCAACAAGTCCTGTGAACAGGGCCACGTGGGGCCCAACCCCTCACCTTCCCAAGGGACAGGAGCTGGAGAGCACAAGAGCCCAGGGATGTGCTGGGCCGAGAGCCAGACCAAACTTCCTCTGTTTCTACTACACGAGCCCAGCCTCCCAACCCACCTGCCCTCGCAGCCACCTGCTTCTCCTGCACCAGGCAGCTCCCTGCCTCCCAGCAGCCCTTTCTCTCCGAGTCTGGAAAGAGGCTCAGAGGGGAGGCCTCAGCCAGAGAAGGAAGCCAGCAGGACCTAGGGGATGCCTCTATGGATGGGAGGGGTCTCAGTACAGCTGACCATTAAGGCTGGAAGCCCTGTTGAGGCTGGGCCTGACAGGAAGCATGTATGGGGGAGGTGCAGAAGCTACAAGTAGCAAGCTCAACCTGAGTGTGTAGAAATAGAGGGAATGCGAGGAAGTGAGACACTTACCTGTGTGCCTGCTTCTGAGGCACTGGCTGGTGGGGTTTTGGGGAACACGGGCCCTGGGAACATGAGTCTTGCTCTAAGAGTGTGGCCAAGACAAAGTGGGCATCCAGCAAGGAATCCTCAATAGTAAAGATGACTGGCCTGGGTGACAGAAAGGGGTTAAGCTAGGTTATCCTGCTCTGGGCATCCCAGAGCCCTGCCTCTCCCCAGTCTAAAAGCCTGGAATTACCTGCCTGGAACATCGAAGTGGATAGTAAGAGGCAAATTCGCTGACTCTGCAAAGCTCAGGAGCCCCTGGGATGGAAGAAGCAGGTAGTGAGAGCCTGTGTTTGGTTCAAAGACCAGGTGCTAGCCATAGTAAACTCACCCGAAATTCCTTGAGGCAGAAGGTGACAGCTATCCCTTCTGGGGCATGCAGCTGCTGGAAGTCCTCATCCCCAATGCTGGTCTCAGTCACCATGGCTTTGCTGGTGCTGTCTATGTGGCAGGCACAAGAGGAGTTAAGGTCCTGGCTTCACTCCTAGCTCTTGTTCCCTCCTGGGACAGGTCTAACTCCCTCACCTGCCTCCTCTTCCTGGTAGCTGCGCAGGATGACCCGCCGGCCACGGCCAATGCCCAGTGTCACCTCAGTCAATGCAAGGGGAAAGGACAGAACAGCCTCTGCCAGAACCCTGTGACAAGGACAGATGCGCATGAAATGCTTTGTCTACTCTTTTCGAGACAGGGTTTCTCTGTGTAGCCCTGGCCGTCTTGGCACTCACTCTGTAGACCAGGCTGGCCTCGAACTAAGAAGTCCGCCTGCCTCTGCCTCCCGAGTGCTGGGATTAAAGGCGTGTGCCACCACGCCTGGCGCTTTGTCCACTCTTACATGTTACTTGCCTGGTCAAAAGCTTAAGGCAATGGAAGCCCAGACACAGCAGAGAGGAGCAGGCAACACTGGACAGGCTGGGGACAAAGGGCAGCACTAGCTGAGCACAGCAGTGGGGGAGGAAGGTTGGCTATAGGGGGACACTGCTGTTGGTTCCAGCTACTTTTTGTGGGATGGGGTGGGGGTTGTTCTTTATATGTAGCCCTAGCTGACTTCAAACTTAACTTTAAGAAAATTATTTTATTTATATGAGTACAATGTAACTGTCTTCAAACACACCCAAAGAGGGCATCAGGTCCCATTACAGATGGTTGTGGTTGCTGGGAATTGAACTCCTGAGCCATCTCTTCAATCCGACTCTTAAACTCTTAAAGAGCTGGGATCACCAGTGTGCACTACCACACCCAAGCCAGCTGCTGAGCCCAGGGGCTTAACAACACCCTGTGTAAAACAGCAATACCCCGCACCACACACAGAAATGGACGGCAGAGTTTTGGTTGTTTTTTGAGACAGGGTCTATCTAGGACTGGCCTTGAACTCAGAGATCTGCCTACCTTTTCTTCCCAAGATCTGGGATTAAAGGTGTGGACCACCAAGCCAAGTCTTGGCTTCCACCTCTAAGGATATATGTTGCTGAACATTTACAGAAAAGTAACTCCTAGCTTTGCCTCAAGATCACAGTCTTTGGGTTCTCTCCCTAGCATGGGGTGGGGGGTGGGGGCAGCTGGCATCTATATTTGAATTTTTAAAAATTATTTTGTGTGGGTGTGTGTGCTGTGGAGAGAAGTGCGGTTGCGATGCCTTGGTGCACATGTGGAGACTGACAACAGCCCACTGGGTCCATTCTACCACGTAGGTTCTGAGGATTTAAAACCTGACAACTCAACTGGGCAGGCTTAAAGCAACGGCCTTAACTGCTGAGCTATCGTACTGACTTCTATATTTGAAACCGTATGTGAGAAAGAGAAGCAGTTAGGGCTGGGAATTTAGCTCAGAGATACAGAGTACCTAGCAAATACAGGGTCCTGGATTCTATTGCCAGTATTTATGGGGGAAAAAAAGGAATAGCCCCTCCAAAAAGGAACTCTTACCACTATTAACAGACCCTGCCTGGGGAAGCTAACTTTGGGAACTGAAGGGACTTTTATTCTGAGAAATGAATGGGACCTTGGGCTACTTGGATGCAAACAGTGTCCCGCACAGGCAGGGGAGAGTCCACTGCATCCTGGGCTTATCTTGAGTGACCTTAGTCTCTGCTGGAAGCACATTCCCCTTGCCACGCTGTGTCTTGATACTGACTGGTGGGCTGTGCAGCAGCCCTCCTAGACTCCAGCCTCCTTGCCCAGGTTCTTTTGGCCCAAAGTCTAGAGCCCTGGCAATTAGGAAGAAGCCACCAGAAGGGGGAATACTACCAGAAGAATGAGAGGTCAGAGTGCTTTGAACTCTATAACACAGGGTCCAGGACAGGCCTTCAGGGTTTTCCAGGTCATACAAGAGAGCTGCAGGCAGGTCATAGGCTCTCTAGAAAAGCAGTTGGAGCAGGCCTCTGGGATACAGATGGCAGGACCCCACAGTCAGTGGAAATGACAGAGAGGCAGCAGCTCCTGCTTTTGAAGAGCAAGGTAAGGGTCCAAATATGTACTGAGTTGTGTGGCCTCGACATAGAAACCCTGAGTCCCCGTCCCTCCTGCCCCCAAAGACAAAGGTGCTTTTGTGTTTTGTGTGAACTGTGAACATGCACGGGCAGAAGCCGGAAGATGTGCTCAGTGATGCTGCGTCTCAGGGCTGTCCATCTGGGGGTTTGGTTTTGTGCCCCCCCCCCAACACACACACTTTTTTTTTTTAAAGACAGGGTTTCTCTCTGTAGCCCTGCCTGTCCTGGAACTTGCTCTGTTGACCAGGCTGGCCTCACAGAGATCTGCCTGCCTCTGCCTCCTAAGTGCTGGGACTAAAGGCATCCACCACCACCACCACCCAATTAATACACATTTTTATATAAGTGGGACTCAAAACCAGGCCTTCAGGCTTGCACGTCAACCATTTTACTGAGTTATCTCGCCAGCACATGCACCCTTTTTTTGAGAAAGAGTCTCACTGCTTAGGCTACCTAGAAACTCAATGGCCTTCCCAGTGAAGTTTCCTAGAAACTTCTGATCCTCCCACCTCAATCTAAGAACTGCTACGATGACAGGCATAGGCTAGCCAGGCCTGCTGAAAATGGAGCATTCCTAGAATGACATTAAAGCCCTAAAGGTAGGAGAGACTCAGGCGAAGTTTGAAGCAGGGGTGCTTACCGTGCTGGGGTGCGCAATAAGTGAGGGCATGAGGCTGGGTCGAAGACAGCCTGCAGGGACTCACAGTCCTGGAAGGAGAGGTTGTGTGTCTTCTTGACCCCTGGATAAGGGAAATGGTCTCAGGGCTTGGCAACCTCCACTGCCACTGCCTCCACACCCACAGAGGAACTCTTTGGGCAGGCCGCTTGCTCACCATACTTGCAGTGGAGCTGGACCACCAGGTGGCTGTGGCTGCCACTGAGGGAGATACAGCACTTCTCCACAGACTTCTCCACAATTGCCAGAGAGCGGAAGACGGACAGGAAGGCCTGGGCAGGGTAGGACATCAGTCTGGCACACTGCTTCCACGGCCCAGCTCTACATCCCATGTAGGCCCTGGCCCCATCACTGGCCCCACAAAGCTGTGGTGTCTGCACACTCCCATGCTGCCTTGCCCATGCTGGTCTCTTTGCTGGGAAGGGCCACTAACCTTTTCTTGACCAATGTCACCACCCTCTCCACAGATCTTAGATAGCCCTCTACGGTCTAAACATCTTTACCTCACTGCATGTTGCATGGAATAGCTCCCATATGAGACTAACTCCCTAGTCAAACTCATCATTTACTGAGTACCTGGCACAGAGGCACAGCTGTGGAGCTGCTTCAGGTGGCCCTTACCTTCATCAGGATCTTACAGCGCAGCAGGTCCTGACCAGGGGAAGCCGCCTGGTACTGCTGGAAGAAGAGTGGGGCAAAAAGGAAGCAGGCATAGGCAGAACGGGACGAGTTCACAGTCCGTAGGGAGAGCTGAGACACAAAAAGCAGGCAAAATTGCTTTTCCCTTAAGTTACTTTAGCCCCACCTTGCCTGCCACTAGGCGTTCTAGGAAGAGCAAGTACCCTCTGTATAGACATGCAGCCTCAGAAGACTGGGCCCAAGCCGATGTCCGAACAACCCAAGAGATAATAAACTGCGCCGGAATATCTGTCCACCATCCCTGTAAGGCCGAATGAACACCAAGCCTAGGCTCCCCATTCACCATTGAATCCGCCCCCATCCCTGCGTCCCAGTCCCTTACCCCGTCCTTCAAGGGTTCCAGATAGAGCTCGTCCCCGATTCGGGATAGCGAATGGACAGCCTTGCCCAGCACTGCGGGGAGGAGAACAGAAAGTGGTTAGGGGGACTCCTGGGGCTTGCTCACGTGGTCTGCTGCAAGGTAGGTCCAAACTTACCCTTCACGTTGCCCCCGGTGATCAGGCACTTCATAGTACATAAGCACAAAAATCGAGCTTGTTTTGCACACGAACCGGGACGGGATAGGACATATAATGAGTCCCAGCAGCTACTACGACTGCCTAAAGTTCCCTTCCCGCGCACCGTCCCCTCCCCGCTGCCGGCCTGGCCTCCGCTTCCTTATTGGTTCACCCGGGGTTTCTCCGTCACGTGAGAAAAACGTTCCTAAGCTCGGTGTCACGTGATCTAGTCGGTTCATTGGGTGTGGCCCGGGTCACGTGACTGCGGAGGGCTTGCTCCTGTGTCCTTCCTCAGGTCTGATTCTCCCACCCGAACCCGAGCCCTGCACACCCTGCAGAGCTCTGCAGCTCCACTGGGCTGCACTGGGCATAGGTGAAGGGCATACTAGATGGAGGAGCAAGGTGTCTGCACCAAGGATCGAGCTCTGGACCAGAGCCCTAACGTGGGAAGTGTAGACCCTCCCGGGTCGCTAACTTTAGTGTGTGGGGTTACAGGGTCAAATCAAGATAGTCCGCGCTCAATCTGGGCTGGGGATTCTGTTGTGGCAGCAACCACCAGCTCCCCTCAAAAAACGTAACTCGCTTCAAGAGCGATGAGAAGGGGCTGTTCATTTTGCTTTCAGGATCCTTCACTGACCTTCGTAAATACATGGAAAGATGAGAAGGTTCTGGGACAGAAAAGGGTGGAAGGATGGACTTGTCAGAAGGAGGGGCAGAAGCAGAAGCACAATGGGGGTAGGCGAATATGGGTGAATGGGGTGTCCCGAGCCTTGTGCGGTAAGGGGTGGGGAGGCAGAGCTGAAGGGATGAACTGGGAAGCCCTGGGAAGGCTTAAGTACTACGCGGGGTTTGGTTTATGTACATTTTACCAATTACCCAGACAGTGTGGAAGGATGAAGATTTTCAGCTGGGACGCATTCACCTTGCTCTGGGAGGTAGTTCAAATGCCTAGAGCAACCCTTGCCCATCCCCCTGCGGGCCTGTGGGTAGTGGGGAGGGTGTGTTTGTTACCTAGCCCCTCTTTGTTTTTCTAGGCTCCTCTCCCTCTCCAAGTGCTTCTTTCCTAGAGCCTCCGGGGAGGAGGCGGCTTTCCCTTTCCACATCCAAGGCAAGCTGCATACAACGCAGAGGTGTCCAGTTCTCTGTTAGACTGGGAGTTAGGGGATTACCAGCATCCTCTCCTCCTCACTTGCTCACGTCTTCGGTGGATTCTGGCTGCTTCATTTCCCAAACAGATGGCAAAGTGGCCCTCCTTCTGTCTCCACTGTCCTCCTTTCACTGTCCAGACACAGTCCTCAGTGACCCGCCCCCCCCCCCCCCCCCGGTGGGCTTAACTCTCCTGGCAAAGTCCAGTCTCTTGATCAGGAACTTTGAGGATCCAGGTCCCACAGAGGTCTTCACTGTCTCCTACCCCACATGATCACCTATCTCCATAGCCCTGCCAGGCTCTTAGCGGCCACTCTGGCTGCTTCCAAGGCTGTAGCCTGCTTCTCCCATGCTGACTTCTCTTCCTGGGCTCAACAGCAAAGGTTCCCTCAGCAGAGAAAACCCTAGGCTTTGAGCCATGGTGTGTCCCAGTTTCCTCTGTGTTTAATATTTGTGCTTCCTGCTGTTGTGGCTGCTGCATGTGGGCAGGAACTGCTTCTGTTTTGTTTATTGCTCTGTGTACTTCCCACCCAGCCTAGGATCAATAAATAGGTGTTGAGCCAGGTATGGTGGCTCATGCCTATAATCCTACCACTAGCGACTCGAGAACTTGAGAGGCCAGCCTGGGCTATATAGCAAGACCCTGTCTCAAAAAAATAGAAAAAGGAGGGCCTAGAGAGATGGCTCAGTGGTTAAGAGCACTGGCTGCTCTTCCGGAGGACCTGAGTTCAATTCTTAGCAACCACATGGTGATCTGATGCCCTCTTCTGGCATGCAGTACAGATAGAGCACCCATATAAATAAAAGAAATACATCTTTTTAGAAAGAAAGAAAGAAAGAAAGAAAGAAAGAAAGAAAGAAAGAAAGAAAGAAAGAAAGAAAGAAAGGAAGGAAGGAAGGAAAGGAAAAAGTTAAGTATGTGGCACAGTTTAACCAGGCTGCTCCACCCTCCACCTCTGCCCACAGCACCCCCTCTCCTGATAACTCTACTCTCCCATGCTTAGCCCATGTTCGCACAGGTTTGTAATCTCAGGTTCTTGGAGGGCTGGGGTGGAAAGATTGAAAATTCAAGGCCTATTGAGATGACAGAGAACGTTCAAGGCGAGCCAGGCGGGTGGGGGGGGGGGCATAAGCTGCTTCTGTGCGGCCTGAGGACAGGAGCTCCGCAGCCAGCAGCGGGCCCAACAGGAAGAACCCCGAAAGCTGCCCGCTGACGCCCACAAGCACTCCACGGAAGGGCTGCCAATCTCACACACACTAATAATAGATGTAAGAAAAAATAAAGGGCTGGAGTGTAAATCTGAGTAGAACACATATCTAACATTCAAAAGCCCTGGGTTAAACCAGGCCTGGTGGGGCACTAATTTAATCCCAGGAGAGGCAGAGGGGTCTACAGAGTGAGGGAGTTCCTGGGCAGCCAGAGCTACACAGAGAAACCCTGTCTCAAAAACAAGCAAGCAAGCAAGCAAATCCCCAGTGCTTCCTGTTTCTTCTTCTTAAGATATCCTCCCACCCTACCCAGGACTGGGTGAGATCTTAAAACATCCTCCACTTCCTCCCCTGTCCCCTGCCTGAGCAGCCAGGCTGTCTCAACAGGAGACAGAAGGCGAGGCTCCCTGGAAGACAGAAGGCTCCCTGGAAGCAAAGGAGACGGCTGCTGATTGACCTGTTCTGTCCCTGACATACTGGGTGTTAAGGTGCTATTCTAGTGTATATGAGGTCGTATATACTAGGAGAAGGAGAAAGGATACTTTAGAGTGATCACCCTCCTGTTTTCTCACTCAATGCCAGAAACCTGTAGTACACTGGACTGCGGAAGGTAAGGAACAGGATGCTCGCCCAGACTCCCTCCAACCTGACACTTAAGATCCTGAAGGGTTTCCCTGGGGTGTAATCCTTGCAGACAAACTCTTCTAGGGTCTGTTCCCTGCCCCATTCCTGGGTTGTGAGTCTAGTATGGAGCTTTCCAATCCACCATTCTGTCTTGCAGTTAGCACATCCAGTCATGCAAGTTTACCCACAAGCACAGTAAGAGGGGGAGGGAGCTGGGACCCACGGGAGACGTTATTATGTTGAGTGGGAGATGGATCACCCAAAGAGGGCTTGGGTCCATCCTGAAAGTAGAGCAAAATGTGAGTCCAGCTCTGTGCACAGATGGCCTGGAGCAGGCCAAGGCCCCTCTGCACCTCCATTTTTCCCTCAAATGCAGTTGCAAGAGATGATGGGATGACCTCAGGATTCAACCCCCAAACTTACGGTGTTCACCTCACCCCATGTTGGAGGCAGCTTCCTACAAAGGTTCATTTGCTTTGTGTAAATGTAAGTGTATCTGGGACGGTGATGAAGGGTGGCTGCCACTGCAAACCCTCAGAGGCATCCTCTTGCCGGGACCCAATTCCTTCTAGAACCACTTCCCCCTAGCTGTTTAGGGCTGAATCACATCACAGGGAGCCCAAAGCTGGGACTTGGTGCTCAGCCATCCACTGCATCAACACATACAGCACACATTGGGTGCAATTTTCCAAGTTTGGAACAGAGACAAGATAAAGCTCCCTGATCTCCGAGTATGGTGTGTAGGTGCTACAGGGAGGACAAAAGGATACTGGGAGAGGAGAGGGGAGGGGAATGCTGGGAGAAGAGAGCCTCCTCTAGAACAGCATGTCCAGGTAGGGCATTTGCCTGAAGACCTGAGGAAGGGAGCTACAAAGTGAGAGCCACGGCTCTGGGGCTGGGTTGGGAGGGTCACACAGGGCAGCTGACAAAGAACAAGGCACTACAAGTCATTGTGAAGCTGCACCTTGGGGAAAGGCAGGAATCTATGGCTCTGGGAATATGCTGTCACGTGGGAGTTTTGACAAACTGGCGTAAATAGCAGAAGTGCAGAAGAGTTTGGAGAGTTGGGGTTCACCTGGGTTTGTCTTGGTATAGGCTGTAGATACGGCATTTGTGTGCTTACTCTGGGGTAACCAAGTAGACATGGCAGCTCTGAGATGTTGGGGCACTAGGAAGGGAGAACACCATTTGGCCTGCCTGTGACGCACGTGTAGCACACCAGGTGCTGCCAGCCCCCGCTGCCAAGCCCTGCCCAGGGTTTCTTGTTACCTGGCATCTGCCCCATCAATCAGAGCGATGTTTGGCACGTACCATTAGTTTGATGAATCTATGCTGAATAAGTGAAGAACAAAGATTCAGAACCTTTGCAAGACTTGAATTCTGGCTCCATCCAAAGTTGTGTGAAAATGGGCATTAGGCTGGTGGGTTTTTTCTTCTTCTTAGAGGTGGGGTTTCTCTGTGTAGCCCTGGCTGTCCTGGAACTCACGCTGTAGACCAGGCTGGCCTCGAACTCAGAAATCCGCCTGCCTCTACCTCCCAAGTGCTGGGATTAAAGGCGTGCGCCACCACTGCCCAGCTAGGCTGGTGCTCTTAAAGTCTGAATTTTCTAATGTATAGACTGGAGGTACTCAGGGTCACTCCTTTGATGAGCTACCGTGAAAGTTTATTTAGTTCATGTGTACAAAGCTCTTTCAATCTGCTATTGCAATGATGGTATCCTATCTGCTCAAACTGTGTAGTCCATCCTTACTGTAGCCTAAGAATCAGAGAGGGCAACAGAGCAGACCATCAGATTAGTCCAGGATGAAGGGATCCTGGAGGAAAGTCTCCCCAGGAGAAGGTACAGAGAAAGGCATGGAGCCCACAGGCTGGAGAACCTTCTATGACTGTGTCTGGGACAGGAGGAAGAAGCAGCCCTTGAGAGCAGCTAAGAAAGCAGGCTGCTGCTCTTTTGAGCCACTATGTGGTCCTTCCATTCTGGGTTTTCGCTGGTCCTGAGCCCCCAGAGCAGGCAGGATGGTAGTGCTTATGTCTTTCAGGGTCTTCTGGAGGTTCCCATGGGATAAAGATATGGCCACACTCTAGACACACAGACACAGTGCACACACGAGGGACCAGGACTTTTCAGTCTGCAGGGCTGGAGGTAGAGGGAAGAAGGAATGGAATTTTTCAAACCCACAGGGGGATGGAAAGGGGGAAGCTCAGCTTGTTCACCAAAACCTGGCATGCTGGAGTTACAGGGCCCCCTTGGAGTGCAAGTGAGGTAAGTTTAGGACAAATCAAAGGCAGCATGCTTCACCCAGCAGGGGAGGACAGCGATGGAACTCATTACCCCAAGATGTGGTCCCGGTTGGAAATATAAATAGCTTCACAAAAGGTTTAGATAAATCCACGGATGACAGCTCCATTCATGAGTTAGAAGGGAAAAGAGGCTGTTTGGGGGCCCCCTGGGCAGGCATCAGGGAGGCAACCTGACCTCCCTAAAGACCACCCCTTGGGGGTCCTGTTAAAGACAATACCATTGCCACAGGAATTCCAGAAGGTGACAGAGTTTCTGTGGACCAGGATATGGCCCGAGTCCCCTGTCTCCTGAATGTTCCCTACACTTAACCAGCCACCGCTGGGGAGACATGGACATCAACCAGCTCTAGGGAAAGCAGGTTGGCCAGGCTGTCCCCCTATGGGACCAGCAGAGGGAGACAGACACCACATCCAGTCCCAGATCCCAGGGCAAATCCAGGGTGGCTGGCCTGACCCTGGGTCAAGCATGCATCTGTGGGTACCAGTCTTGATTCCTGTCTTATTTTAGGTCCCATAAGAGGAAACAAGGCAAAAAAGGTGTCATTCCAAGGTTTTCTTGTGGACATGAAGGAGCTTTCAGGATATAGAGACAGAATGGGGAAGGATCACAGATTAAAAGCAGGGTTGCTTTAGAGCTAAGTTGCCTGCCTCTATGATCTTAAGCAAGTTGTACAATTTGTGCTTTGGATTCCCATGTGATAAGGTGGCACCTGCAATAGCACCCGCCTCAGGTGGGCTGTGTGAGACTGTCCGTGGGGAGGATTTAATTTTTAATGTGTAATTAATTAATTTTTTTTTTTTTTTTTTTTTGCACTTCCAGGCAGGTAAGTAAGCAGCAGCGGCATGTGGGAGACTAGAGGATTCTTGAATCTCCTTGGAGCTCTGCAATTTGCAAAGCCTTTGCTTCACTGTTTCATGTGAGCCTCACCACAACTCTGAGGATTTTGTGAGGTGGAGAGGGTCACTTGTAGCTGGTGGATCTGGGCCTCCACTCTACCCAGTGCAGAGGATAGAACTCAGAACCCTGCTTGTGCATGCTCAGCCACTGCAAATCCCAGTCTGGAATTTCTGATAACAAACCCCCTGATGGATCGATCTGTCCAGAGTCCTTGTTGGGTCAGAGGTTGAGGAAAGGCTGGTTCCGGGCACTCTGGTCTGCGCTGAAGCATCCTAGCAAGCTGCCCACATGTCTAGTCAGTATTAAAGTCACCTTTCCATGTGGCCCTGGAAGGCAGGCTGTGTCTAGGTCTACATTTGACTCAGCAGCTGTTTCGGGAAGCCTTTGGGAGGTAACAGGACTGCACAGACATGGGTACCAGTTCCTCCCAGCTCTATACTCTTCTGTTGGCCATGCAATTCTCTCTGACCAGTCAGGGGGGTCGCCCTTGACCCTCAAGCCTCGCCATGCCCTCAGCCCCTGTTTCACTATCACTGTTCTGTTCTGGGACAGGAAGGCTCTGAGAGCCCTGACTCACACACAGTGCCTCTGCCTCCTCAGTGCGGGATGAACTGTGTTCCTCACTGTTGTTATGTTGTTGACTCTGTTTGTTTGTCTGCAGTGCTGGGGACCAGACTCAGGGCCTCATGGACCAGGGGAGCACTCTGCCGCCGAGCTCCCCCCAGCTCCAGTTCCTATTGTATTTATGCAGACCCCTCGATTAGGAACCACCAGGGGAGCACTCTGCCGCCGAGCTCCCCCCAGCTCCAGTTCCTATTGTATTTATGCAGACCCCTCGATTAGGAACCACTAGCTGCTACTATCATGTTACCACCATCCCTGTCTAGAAAAAGAGGACATGAAGGAGTTGGAGGAGACGGTGACTTGCCCAAGGCCACTTGGTAGAGGAGGAACATACCCTCTCCTCTGTCACTAAGCAAGCATCTTTATCATCGGTTCATCATTGACCCTTGGCCTGGACAGCATGGAGAGGCCTGAAAAGAGGATAGTGGGGAGAAAGGAGGGGAGAAGGCGGGCGGGAGGAGCCAGCAGTGACTCAGCAGGGCAGGATAAGGATCTCCCAGCCCAGGGAGAGGTAACCCCACTTCTCTGCCAGGGGAGACAGAGTCACAGAGCCTGCAGCATGGGTTGGCCAGGGCAATGGAACATCCTGGGAGAATGGCAAGGACAACTCCTGGCAGGCAAAGGGGAAGTCAGGCACCTGGGCCTCGGTGTCTCCTCTGCCCGTGTCTGCCCACACCCATCACCCATCACCCTATGCATGACAGAGAAAGCCATGGTGGGGTAGAGGGGAGACAGCAACAGAACCAAATCGCCAGTACAGGTGCGGTTCAGCTTCCTTCCAGCTCCAAGGGGGAAGTAGGGTGGGGTGTCTTGAGCTGGGCCAGGTGTGGGTGGGGGAGCAAGGGCAGGGCAGGGAAGTTGCTGAGGTGAGAGGAGCCCTCTGCCCCTGGGGTTTCCGCTGACATCAGGGCCAGCTCAGGGTGAGGCAGGGCCCTCTGGGCTGGAGTGTGTTGGAGAAAAAGGGAAACTGCCAGCTCTCCTATGCTCAGCCTTCTCCTCCTTCCCTCCTCTCACCACTACAGGAGTTTTTGGTACACCCTGCAGAACACTTCCAAAAGGTATCTGGGATTGGGCCCCTGAAGCCATCTAGGGAATGTCTTTGTGACCAGTGAAGAAGGAAGCCCCTGTCCTGCTGCTTTGGTAGATGACTTCAAACCCCCACTTTAATGCTCATTGTGTGGATCCAAGCTCCCTACTAACAGAATCCAGAATCTAGCTGAGGTTGTCAGTGTTCTTAGAATCTGGCCTCTCTTGGACACAGGAGGGTGATGCCACATGTGGCAGAGGAGCCAGGATTCTACTACTCCAATGCTAGAATAATCTGTAAATGTCTCAAGGAACACCTTGGTATCTTTTTTTTTTTTAAGATTTATTTATTATTATACATAAATTCACTGTAGCTGACTTCAGACATACCAGAAGAGGGCGTCAGAACTCATTATGGGTGGTTGTGAGCCACCATGTGGTTGCTGGGATTTTGAACTCAGGACCTTTGGAAGAGCAGTCAGTGCCCCTACCCACTGAGCCATCTTACCAGCCCACACCTTGGTATCTTGAACGGACCCCCCCCCCCGCCCCCCGTGCCCATAGCCACAGACCTCATACTCCCCGGACACAAAATGTGCTCTCAACCTCTTCTCTGTGGATTCCTCTCAAGGCAGTCCCCAGGTTGGTACCTGCATGGTGTAGTCAAACGGCCATAGTCCCTAAGGTCAGACAATGCTGGGTCCTTACCCCTGCTCTACCATGCAGTCTGGTGGGCTATGGTGCAGTGATTTCACCTGCTTCCTCCTCACTTAAGGAAAAGGACAGCATCTGTCTCATAGGGTTCCTGCAAAGGTAAGATGGAAGGGACAAAGATGGACCCGAAGAGGACTACTGCTGCTGAGGAAAAGGGAGCTTGGTGTTTTAAAAAGCTGTGATAATCTTTAAGCCAAATAACCATTAAGAAGAGAAGTTTTAGCAGAGGAAGGTAGATCTGAATTTCTGAGTTTGAAGACAGCCTGGTCTACAAAGTGAGTTCCAGGACAGCCAGGACTACACAGAGAAACCCTGTCTCAAACAAACAACAGAACACACATACACAAAAAACAGAAAACAAAACAAAACAGGGGACAAAGAGGAGACTTGCTGGCCTGGGGGCTGAGGTTCCTCCCACAGCCCCTTAAGGCTCCTATGTTTTTCCTCAGTAACTGGCATGGAAGAGGCCCTCAGGAAAATGTCTAGTGACAAATGAATTAAAAACAGTCTCTACACCCTCTGTGGACTGTCCAAGCCCTTCCTGATCACCTGTCAAGAGGAGACCAGATTAGAGGTTTCCCTAGTTCACGAACTGGGACCTCATTAGGCCAGGACCCTGTCAATGCCAATAGCAAATATAGTATTTTGTGGTACCTAGAGATCTCTTTCCCATGACAGTTATAAAACAAAAGAAGATAGGGAGTGAGAGGGAAAGGAGAAAGGGGTTGGATTACAGTCAGTCCCTAAGCTAACGCCCAGTTACTTTTAGTCCTTCCCTGGAGGGCAGTTTGATTGCCAACTCTGCCCCTCCCTCACCCATCACATTTCTTGGGTCTACTTGCCATCTTCCAGTGGCCTGCTATCTGGAAGGTCAAAGGAGGTGGCAAGCTAGCATCCCAATCAAACTTTAACTCACTGAATACTGGAAGAGGAGAGTAGCCATGGTTAAACCTTCCTGTACCTTGGCCAACTGGAACCCAGGTCCCTGAGTCCCAGCCTCACCCTCCACCCTGCCTGCTGCTCTTGGAGCTGCGTGGCTGGTGCCCAACAGTCTCTCCCACTGTGGCTGAGTAATGGCATTTAATAAGTGTCCCGAAGCCGGGCAGTGGTGGCGCATGCCTTTAATCCCAGCACTTGGGAGGCAGAGGCAGGCAGATTTCTGAGTTCAAGGCCAGCCTGGTCTACAGAGTGAGTTCCAGGACAGCCAGGACTATACAGAGAAACCCTGACACCAAAAAAAAAAAAAAAAAAAAAAAAAAAAAAATCCTCAAACCCAAATTCTTGAAGGCAATATTGGGATTTCATCTTGTTTGTTACGAGACAGGGTATCCCAACAGAAGCTGCGAAAGCAGCCTAACAGGACAAAGGGGATGATTCTCTCTTCATGAGGATGCTTTCTGGAGCTGGGGGCACGTATCTAGTTTCTCCTGTAGCCTCTCCCCTACCCCCACTCCCACTCCTAGCTTGTTGGAGTTGGAAGGGCCCTGCCTAGGTTCTGAGAGCCAGCACGGGTAAGGAAGGGAGGACAGGCACTTCACTAGCTCTTTAGCTGGAAACCAGAAGACAGCACCTGTCCCGCCCCACCCTGCTCCACAGAAACCCTGGGGGGGCTCTCCTGATTCACTTTCCTTTCTTCCTTCTCCCCCAAATTCCAGCAGCCCACCCCTATTGGGGATTTGGCAGGAGGTGAAGTCTTTACTCTGTCCCCCACCCCACCCCACCTGGCAGCTTCTTGCTTGGTGCCTTTGCCCAGACATGGCAGAGGGGCACCGGCAGCTTGGAGATGGAGCTGATTTTCCCTTTGGCACTGTAGAGTTGGGGGGTGGCCCTCACTGGGTGATGGGAGAGGGCAGAGAGGCAAGTCCAGACATGGGGCTAAGGGAGAATTTGACTTTCTTAGAATATGGGGTCACTACATTAAGAATCAGAAGGCAAAGAGGGTGCCCCAGGAGCCATGTGTAAAGCTGTTTGTCTGCTCGCAACCTGGGCTGAATCTACTGGGAACAGCTGCCCAGTTTCTGCAGGCCAATGCCTCTGAGACACAGCTGGGTGGAGCAGGTCAGCACTCCCCTCTCCAGCCTCATTGAGAGGCCATTCCTCCTCATTGCTGTCTTTCCCCTTCTGTTGCTACACTCTCCTCATTCTATTGTCTCCCTGTGTCTCCTCTCTCTTTTCCCAGGTCCCTTCTCCTTTCTTTTCTCTCCCCTTCAGCCCTCCTTACTTCTCTCTTCATCCAGGCGGTTCCCCCTGACTCAGCAAGGTGCTTTATAAGGTGCTGAGGGGCTCAGCCAAATCCAAACCACATTGTCTGCAAAGCCTTTCTTTCCACCAGGGGTGAGCTGTGGAGCTGCACAGCCCAAGCCGGGCTTCCAAGCTGCTCCCCTTCCCTTCCTTGCTCCCTTCAGAAGGGGTGGTAGATGCTAGGGGGACCTCCTGGTCCACTCTGGGTCACTTACTTGTGGGCATCTGCCTTCTTGACCTTGGCAAGCGCACCAAGAGATGGTTAGGCTCACTGGCCAAGAATGCCATTGAAACTCCAGAGCCCTGGCTGGTGGGGGGTGGGGAGGTGGGGGAGGGAGGTCTAAGCACTTTTCACAGGGCCCCTCCAAGGCACTTTTCATCAGAGCAGCTACTGATGCTCTAGACTTCCCTGCCCCCACCCAGACCAGCTCTCCATTCTCAGCTTTTTCTTCTTGTTCAGAAAAGGGGGGGGGGGGTGAGGGAGAAAGAAAGGAAGGGAAAGAGGGGAAAAAAATAGAAAGAAACACCCCAACAACAAAGTCTGTCCCACTCCAGTGAGGTAATTGAAAACAAATTTTTTCCCAACCCCCCCACCCCCCCACCCCAGTTCTCCAGTGCAGAACAGGGAAGTGCCGCCCTGGGAAACTAGCACTGGCCATGACTGATGCCCACGCTGACCCACAGGCTGGAGGGGCTGTGTTGGACTGGCAGAGTGCCCTCCTTTCCCAGGGGTCCCAGCAGAAGTGGGGGGGGGGGTGAATACCTCATGCCATTCCAGAGACAGGCATCACCTTCCACGGCTGGCTGCCACCGCTATCTACCCCTGGTGAGACTACAGAGAAACAACACAGCAACTTATCAGATGACTTAATTGGTGGAATGCTTCTACAAGCACCCAAGACTTGGGGACCAAATGACTGTCCCCCAAGAAAAATCACAGAATGGGGCTGCCTCCAAGCCCCAGATGACAGCTGTTTCCTCTGCACTAGCTCTCATGCTCCCTCGCTCTCCCTGGCAGCCCTCTGGAGAGGGAGGAAGGAGGAGGAAAGGAGACCCTCCTGGGAGGGTCTAGGCTTATGGGTCCCCTAGGTCTCCCACTCAGAAAGTCCCAACCCAGGCCTGAGGGGAAGGAGGGAGAATGCTCTTAGCCAAACCACCCCTACCTCACCACCGGAAAAACCAACAACCCAAACCCCCAAAGGGAAGAGGATGCCAAATGTCTCGATGGGGAAGCTTTTCACTAACGGGATGCTGGGTCTATCCATGGCCTTGAATCTTCGAGTTCCCGCTGAGTCACCCGTGAAGCCTCTGGTGTTGAAACTGGTCCGGTGCCTTGTGCTGATTAATGAATTACAAATCCCCCACCCATGTGCACTCTCCCTGGTCACCGGGAAGAATGAAAACCCTTGTGAACTTGACTGAGAAGCTGGGCCCTGGTGCCCTCTCCCCTCCTCAGGGGGCATTGTGAGCTGGTTAGTCACCTGCCCCAGCCCCTGGCGCCACACTTAGCTCTAGCTTTTGGAAGTGGGACAAGTGGCGGGACAATAGGCAAGGGGGGCGGTCAGCCCAGACAAAGGGCAGCAGGAAAAACACCATCACTTGCTTGGAGGCCAGCTTGCTGGCATTTGAGAGAATGTGTCATTGCATTTACTCAAGTGGGAGGGGGAGGGAAGGTTAGAATGAAGAGGCAGAGGTAGAGTGGGTACAGGGACCCTCAACCCGGCAATGAGCAGAGGGAAGAAGGCCAGCATGCCTTGGCCGACACCAAGGAAGAAGCCCACACCAAGGCCAGCTCCCTTTCCAAGCTCTCAGGAGTTTGCCGAGGGACGATGCCCTCCCTGCCCCCTCCCCCAGGAGGCCTAGGGTGGTACCGTCGCAGCCTTGCCTCACCTCACCACCCCCCCCCTCAGTGTTGTGGGAGGGAGAGGAGCCCCAGAAGCCCTCCCTTCCCTCCTCCCCCCTCTTCCCCCCACCCGGGGAGGGCTGCTACAATTTGTGGTTACAGCTTTACACGTCAGAAAAAAAAAAGTTTGCAGAATGTCCCACACCGAAAAAAAAATGCGAAACCGAGAGAAAAAAACCTGCGAGTGGGCCTGGCGGATGGGATTATTAAAGCTTCGCCGGAGCCGCGGCTCGCCCTCCCACTCCGCCAGCCTCTGGGAGAGGAGCCGCGCCCGGCCGGCCCGGCCCCCAGCCCCATGGACCTCCGAGCAGGTAGGAGCCAGGCGTCCGAGGCCGAGGCCTCCGCCCCCGCCCAGCACCAGTGAGATCCGGTTCCCGTCCTCCTCCCCACCCTCGGAGCCCCAAGCCCGGGCCGGGCCGGGGAGCAGAGCTCGGGCTGGGGAGGTACGGCCGGGCGCCCTCGAGAGGGGCCGGGTGGGGACGCGGCATTCCTGGAGTCCGCTTGGCGGAGCCAGGAGGTGGCTGAGAACGCGGCGGGGAGCCTGGACAACCCTCAGACCTGGACGGGCGGCCACCTGGAGCCGCGGCGAGGCGGGGTCCCAGGGAACCCGCGGACACAGAGCCCCGCGCCAGAATCGGGGCGAGCGAGTCCGAGGCGGGCAGCGAGGGTGTGGGGGGGGGGCCGCGGCGCAAGGGAGGAGGGGGCCAGGAGAGGAAGAGGGAGGGAGAGAGGCAGAGGGGGAGCCCGCGGCCGAGCAGCGGGAAGCGAGGGGGAGGCCGACACCTCGGGCCGCGCTGAACTCCTTCCTCGGCCCGCGGGGAGGGCAGGAGGGCGCGCGAGAGGAGGGCGGAGGGCAGAGCAAACCTAGCTGGGCCGGGCCGGGCCGGGCCGGGCCGCCACGGGACTCCGGTTACTACGCTGCGCGCGGCGTGGCCGGAGCCCTCCATGCTGCCCACCGCCTGGGAGCCAGAGGCAGGTAGGCGCGGCGGGGTGGCCGGGGCCCCGAGCCCGCGGTGGCCTGGGAGTGATTACTGCAGGAGGGTGTTGTGGGGGAGACGCAGCCTGGCCGGACCCAGCAGGAAAAAGTCCGTCAGCGGCCGGGAGCGCCGAGACTGCCGGCAGCCCCTCGAGCGGCTGCCTGGCTAGGCGGCCCGTGGCAGGAGGGCGGGCCAGGCAGGGAGTGGACGCGCCGGAGCGGGCAGCGGCTCAGCCGAGCCCCGAAGCCCAACGCCCGGACCCCGCCTCCGCCCCCGCCGCCGCCGGGAAGGGAGCGAACGGGGGGGCGGGGCCGGGGGCGCCGGGGCCACACAAGGGGAAGGCGCCATCGCCGCCGGGAGGGGTCCGAGATCGAGAGGTCACGGTCGAGAAGGTAGGGCCAGCGAACTGCCAACTTCCACCGCCCCAGTTCTTGGAGCTGATCCCCTCAAGCAAAGTCCGCGTAGCTTCTTCAAAGTCCCCACACCCATGTTCTCACCTACCTTTCTATTACACTGGGGTGCAGAAGGCTTTCCTCTAGGAGACCCCCAATCTCCGTGTTCTCCAGAGCCTAGGAGCAGGAAGAACCTGCCAAAAGAAAGGAGGGCAGACAGGAGGATGGATGTATATGGCAGCGGCAGACCGAATCTTAGAGAGAGACTAGAGGTGGGGAACATCATTCACACCTCTCTCTCACTTTCTTCTTCTTCTTCTTCTTCTTCTTCTTCTTCTTCTTCTTCTTCTTCTTCTTCTTCTTCTTCTTCTTCTTCTTCTTCCTCTCTTTCTTCTTTCTCTCTGTCTGTCTGTCTGTCTCTCTCTCTGAATCTGAGCAGGGAAATCTCTGGCTTTCATTGTCCCTGACAGGCATCTGTCTCAGTCCAGTCAGTACACACCACCATCCCGTTCGCCCCCCTCACCACCAGCCGAAAGTTCTGACTTCTCTTAACAGTCAAGGTGCACCCTTATAGCTCTAGTGTCCGGTAGCCACACTTCAAGGAAGAGGAACAACTAGAAATGGAAGCTGGTGTCCCTGGGCAACCTCAGAACTGTCTGCTGACTGGAGTAATGGGCTCCCGGCTGCACACCCAAGTGTCCAGTTCACACTTCTGCAAGCCAGCCCTACACACTAGCTACTGATTCCTGACACTTCACATTCCTCCCCATAATCCCACCTGCCTGTTCACACCCTGGCTCCTGCACTCTCTGCAGCCCCTCCCACACCCTCCTGTACATCCTTGACCACAACAGCCTTTCCAGTTCACCCGCACACTCGCTCTGGGCTATTTCCTTCGCTTCTTTTCCGGCGGCCTCAGAGGGCTGCTGACCAGAAAGCAGTGGCTTTCCTCTCATCTCCCTGAGAAACCCAGGGCCCTCTTGTGGCATAGTGGAGCAGCTTTTCCCTCAGCCTAAGCGCAGCTCCCGGACTCACTTCACAAGGAAAGACTTGCCTTGCCTGCTGCTTCTTTCCCCTGACACCGGTCCGTCCATCTTTTGGACTAGAAAGGAAGAGAAGGGGGGAAACAGGACTGTTTGAAAGGACACCAAGATGGAGCCCCATAGGATTCATCTGGGAGGAACCTTAGCACAGTGCAGTCTCCTATGGGAGCCACTGCTACCAGGTGGGTTCATGGTAGAGCTCGGTCTCCTGGCTTCCAGGCCCTACCTTCATTCCTCACCAGCCATGGGGAAGGGACCTGAGACTGCAGAAGTGAGGGTGGAAAGACTAGGTTTCCGTGGGCCTACATGGATCTCACCACTTTTAAACTACTCCCTTCAGTTCCCCTCAGTGTACTCCAAAGTCACCCAGATGCTAGTTCTGATATGGACTGAAGGTACGACCTTTCCTTCTGGCTCCATATTTAGCCTAGACTGTATAACTTCTGGGCCCAACATTAGGATTTACAGCTGTTAGCCCCTGGACCCAGATGAAGTCTACCCCATCTACCCTGGACATCTGCGCTGCTGAGCCCCCCACCCTTACTGAGGGTGGTCAGCCTGTGGGATGGGCCAGGAGCTGAGGGGAGGCTGCTGCCTGCCTATGTAGCATGTGGGGGTGGCCTTTGGACTTGCCACGGATAAGGCAGTGTGTGTGTGTTCATGAGGGGGGCCTGGTTTCCCAGGGCCCAGGGATCTGGATAGAATTAGGGGCTGGCCCTGGCAGGGGCCAGGATAGGGAGTGTAGGGGTGCTGCAGCAGGAAACGTGAGCTGCACTCATTAGCTCCTCACGTGCTCAGCCGGATTTATAAACACAAGGAGAGGGGATGTAAACAATCAGTGGGCAGCAGCCAGGGGGGGTGGTGCGGGGGACCAGGGCTGGGGGAGGGGGCCTGGGATGCAGCCTTATGGTGGGGTCCACCTGCATACATCATGAGCTAGAGAGAAAAACCGAGCTGGGGGTCTACCAAACCTACCCCTGGGCATGGTGAGTCCCCGGCTCAGTGCTCATACTGAGGTCAGGTGTTCTCTGTCCAGGCCTTCCAGCTTGGCTGCCTGAGATATGGGCACATATTGTCCAAGACCAGAGCTGTCATAGGACTATACTTCAACTCCCCTTTCACCTCTACTGGTCTCCACTTTGATTTCTACGACTGACTACCATGCTTCTTTCTGCTTCTCTTTAGAACTGGCCAGTAGGCTCCCCTTCTGTTCTCCTGTGTCCCCCCCCCCCCCAGCTTGCAGTGACATAGTTACCTCAGAACTGAAATATTCCTGGAAACACCGGACTCGTCTGGTTAATTTCATGAGCTGTTTTTCTGCCCAGATGACTTAGCTTTTGTTTATCCAAAGGCTTTTTCTCCCCTGTTGTCCCAGTGTAAGGAGCTATTCTCCCCAGAGATGTCCCACAGGGCCCAGAAAGGGAGGGAGAAACAAGTTTCACGCTAGGTTCCTGACTATATCTCCTGCTATGGGGCAGACAGAGCCTATCCAGGGTTCTGGATGACAAGGCTGCCTCCAGCAGGTCAAACAAAAAGGCCAGCCAAGCCTCCAGTTTCTGCTTTGGCAATGCCACTAATTTCCAGCAAAGCCATACTCCATCCTAAAAGCTGTCTTGAGGCTGGAAGAGCCACTGCTCCCTACATGATCCCCCCAGGGTCCTACAAGGGGCTTAGCCAGATGCTCAGGGGTGGGCACAGAGGAAGAGGACTTGGACATATGTGGAGATACAATGATCAAGGAATAGAGAGTAAAAGCAGAGGCAGGTAAGCACTAGGGAGACAACCGAGGGAGGAACACAGGCTGCAGATGGGATGGAGAGAGAGAAGTGGAGCCTGTCTGTCCAGGAAGCAGCTGTCTGACCCTGCTGTCTGAAAACACATGTGAACTTGCACGCGCGCGCGTGTGCACGCGCGCGCGCACACAGACACACACAGACACACAGACACACACACACACACACACACTGCCATGGTTCACCTGGAAAGCCAGCTGTCAAGCACCTGTACTGAGTATGTGTGCCATAGCAAAAGCCCTCAGCTGCCTCCTGTATTCTAAATATTCTAAATAGTAACCTCTGCAGCCCCAAAGACTTAGCATTACAACAGACTCTAACCCTAATCTAGTCTCCATGCCTCCTTAACTCCAAACCCTATCCGGAGTCTGAATACAGCCAAATCCTTAAGCCTATCCACTTGTTTCTAAGAAACATGTCATTATAGAAAAATCTGGAAGTATAAAATGTAAACTAGAGGAAAGAAACCACTTGATCTCATACCTATCCAAGCTTAAAACCCAAACTAGCCCTGCTTTTTGTGACATGCCAGACACCATTCTATCTGATGGGTAAAGCAGCAAATTCACAGATCTCGGGCCCAGCTAACATTCTGCCTGCCCAGACCTAACCACATCCTCCTCCTGGACTCAGATCTCAACCACACTCACTCAACCAAATCCCAGTCTAAATTCATCTGAAATGTTAAGACTAACCTAGTCTTCAAGCCTAACCTAGCTCACTGCCTCTTCTATTCCTACCATATCCTAGCCCTGATTTTGATTTTGAACCTCACCTAAGAATCCCTTTAGAAAAGCATGTTTCCACCTGATTCTGGCCCTTCTCTCAGTATCACCTCCTGGCTTCTGGAACAATCAAACCCTCCATTGTCTTCTGTGGATCAACCTCCCTCTTTCTCCTTGGTGGGCCCCTGCAATACCCTAGATAAAGATGGGGGGCAGGGCCTGAAGGGACAAGCCTTTGATCCCAGCTACTCAGGATGCTGAGGCAGAAAGATCTTAAGTTCACAAGTAGCTTGGGCAACTTAGGGAGTCCCTGCATCAAAAATAGAGAAGGCTGCTAAATTAAGTGGTAGAGCACTTGCCTGCATGCACAGGCCCGGTATTTAATCCTAGGACTACAGGGAAAAAAAGGGGAGGGGGAACCAAACTTCTACATTGCTACTAAGAGGAATGCTGTACCTCCTTCCGTTAGTCCAACCCTGCCCTCATCGCCCCCAGGAACCATATCCTGGTTCTCACTCCACAAGCCATCTTGGACCCTTGGCCTGACTGTAGCTGTGGAACACTACTCCAGCCTTCCATGGTTGCTACCTCTCTTCTCACTCTTCCACAGGGCTCACACTCACAGCTTGCCAGAGCTGACATATGCCACATTCCCACCCCTTAATTCCTGATTCATGGGACTGGAAGGCTTGGAGAAGAGACTGGGACACAACTGAAGCTTAGGCATATTGACACAAAATCCCTAAAGCCTGGCCTGCCCCTTTGAATAGACACATGCACACATATTTGGCAGATACATGCCAAAGACTTTCAGCTAATAGCAGTCAAGTATCTACTGATAGACACAAATGCCAGGATTTGTCTTTGCATACATACCTCCACATACGCTCTTGGACCAGAAGTCTTTCCCCTCCTCCACCCCCTCCATTTCCCATCTGGTCTCTCTCCCTCACCCCCCTTCCTAGCCCAAGGTGGGGACAGACACCTGAGGGGCTGCCAGCTGTTTCCCTATTTGGGCCTGGGCCCACCCTCATACTTCTTGCCCATCCTATTCACAGGGGACTCGTGGGGGATGTTAGCTTGCCTATGCACGGTGCTGTGGCACCTCCCTGCAGTGCCAGCTCTTAATCGCACAGGAGATCCAGGCCCTGGCCCCTCCATCCAGAAAACCTATGACCTCACCCGCTACCTGGAGCATCAACTCCGCAGCTTAGCTGGGACCTACGTGAGTATCCCCTTTGGCAAAGAGGAGGCAGAGGCTTTGGGGAAGAGAGAGCATGGGGCAGGGGTCCTAGTGAATGATGGGGTGATGAGAGGCCCTTTGGGTCCACATAGCTTCTCCATCTGGCCTATCTTCTGCCCTTCCCTCTCAGGTGCCCCCCCCCAATCCTGGCCCCAGGAGTAGGCATGTGGGCAGGCCTCGAACCCGCCTTGGCCCATTGCCCCATTGGCTGCCAGCCCAGCTGCCTGCCTCCCCCTGGGGGCTGGGGAAGTCTCCTCTGTTTACACCGTGTTGTGGTGTCTCTTGCAAGGGTGGGGCTGGGTGGGGATGGAGGGGCCCCACCTTCTATGCTTGTGTTCCAGCTCGCCTACCCCCAGACCTGGGGCCCTGTTGTTCTGGACCCATGGGCCTCCCTCTGTCTGCCTCTCCCATCCTTCACAGACCTCTTAGGGGGTTGGAGGAGGGATCTACAAAGAATCTAGGGCAGTCATGGCAAGGGGTTCAGGGTATGGAGGGTGGTTGTGCCATAAGAATTTGAGGGTAGTTTAGAGATGTTCACAGAGCCCAGGAGAGACGGAGAGAGGATCGGAGGCACTGAGGACCATGGGGAACAGGCCCCTCTTCCCGTGTTCCTCTTCCACATCCCAGACCCTACTCCTGAGCCAGGGAAGAAAAAGGGAGGAGGTGGCGGGGGAGCTGGCTCCAGCCCCAGGATACACCGAGGAAATTAGTTTGTCTCTGTGCTTGTCAGCGTGTGAACCTCCCCCTGGGCCAGTGCCTATCCCAGGCCTCGCCCCTCTTCTCTTTCCCTCCCAGTTGCACATCTCCCACATCCCCTTCCCTGGGCCTCAGGCCGTTCCCCTGAGACATTGGCAAGGACTTTGCCCTCTTCCGATGCTCCTCTGCCTCCCATGCCCTCCCTCCTGTCCTCTCTTTAGATTTCCTCAGTTTCTTCCTTTACAGCTCTGCTTCTAGGAACTGAGTTCTCTTCTTTGGGGTAAGTACATTGCTATCTCTTGTCCCTTTGGCCTGTTGAGGAGGAGTTTTGGTGTCAGCAGGTCCCTTTGCCTTTGATATGGACTCTCCTCTGGCTGGTTTTCCTGCACAGAAAACCTCTACTTGAGTCTGCTACCCTCTCTAACTCGACCCTTTCTCTCCTAACTTCCTCTGCCAAATTTCTTGAAGGAGTCGTCTACACCCTCTGCCTCCACTTCCTCTCCACCCACTCACTTGTTAACCCCCTGCAATCTGGCTTCCAGGCCACGGCAATCATCTCTCCCAGGTCATCAGGCATCTCCTTCTCACCAAACCCGACAGCATTTTCTGCGGCTCACTCTCATGTTCTGCAACTGCCCTGCGGAGCTCTGCTGCCGTCCTGAGCTCTTCCCTGGCCTGCACTCTCAGAGGCCACCTTCTACCTCTCCAGCCTGGTCTCCTGGCTCCTCCGGCTCCTCTTCTTCTCTGCCCTGCCCTGTGGTGGGCATTCTCCACCCAGACAGTCAGCACGTCCCACCCGAGTGGCTCCTTCGTGGTTTTCTCTCTCTGCACTTCTCCATAGGAGAACTCATCACCCCACTGCTTCACCTGTCTCCTCCATGCAAATGATACACTTGCTGGAAAACCTCCCATGTCAGGGGTCAAGAGCGATAGAAGCTTTGGGAGGAGGTATCTCTCTGCTGGCAAGCTGGCAGCTCTGCTCTGCTCCTTCCCCATTGCCCTCTCCTTTTCACAGCTGAACTACCTGGGGCCCCCTTTCAACGAGCCTGACTTCAATCCTCCTCGACTGGGGGCAGAAACTCTGCCCAGGGCCACGGTCAACTTGGAAGTGTGGCGAAGCCTCAATGACAGGCTGCGGCTGACCCAGAACTATGAGGCGTACAGTCACCTCCTGTGTTACTTGCGTGGCCTCAACCGTCAGGCTGCCACAGCTGAACTCCGACGTAGCCTGGCCCACTTCTGTACCAGCCTCCAGGGCCTGCTGGGCAGCATTGCAGGTGTCATGGCGACGCTTGGCTACCCACTGCCCCAGCCTCTGCCAGGGACTGAGCCAGCCTGGGCCCCTGGCCCTGCCCACAGTGACTTCCTCCAGAAGATGGATGACTTCTGGCTGCTGAAGGAGCTGCAGACCTGGCTATGGCGTTCAGCCAAGGACTTCAACCGGCTTAAGAAGAAGATGCAGCCTCCAGCAGCTTCAGTCACCCTGCACTTGGAGGCCCATGGTTTCTGACCTCTGACCCTTAACCCCCACACCTCCAGGCCCAGTCAGCTGTGCTTCCATTGTGGGGTGAAAAATCCTGTATACCAACATTTGTTGAGCCAGGAACCAGACCATGGGAGCTCTGCCCTCCTCAGCCTTGGATGGGGAGTGTAACTCAATAAGCCCTCTAGCTCAGAAAGTCCTAGGGTCTGGGGAAATCGTACAGTGGGCATCGAGGCGATGCCTGAGGAAGTGGAATGGCTCTCCCTGCCTCCTGCTCTCTGCCTGCCACTTGCCAGTACTCACTCAGTCCCTCATGTGGCATTTGCAGAAGCACCCTTGGAGGGTATGGGTGGGGGCCACTGTAGCATGTGCCTTTCTGGGATAAGGCCCCTTGGCTTCCCTCCCTCTCCTTGGATGGGTGTTGCTCCCCTACCCCAATAACTACATATCCAGTTCAGGAAACAAAGTGACCAGTCCTAAGAAGAGTGTTACAGTAAATGGAGGGGGGTAGGGTTTATGCTGGAGGTGGCCTAGACACCACAAGATGTAATTCTAAAAGAGAAGGGCAGGGACAGACCAGACCCAGCAGTCACCAAGACAGTTGGTGGCACAGGGTGGAAAACAAAAGCCATGTTGAGCATTAGTACCTTGCTTTGAATTTTCTTGCCAGCATCTTGGTGCCTCCTCTCTGCCCCCTTTCCCAGGGTATCTGTGGTTGCCTGGGCTGGGGAGGGCAGCCATAGCCATAGCCACAGGGTTTCCTGAAAGTTTACATTGCAGTAGCATTGTGGGGTGAGGGGGATGGCTCCCCCAGGCTCTATCCCCAGCCCCACCCACTCATGACTCTAAGTTTGTTGTATTAATATTTATTTATTTGGAGATGTTATTTATTAGATGATATTTATTGCAGAATTTCTATTCTTGTATTAACAAATAAAATGCTTTCCCCAGAACTTGGACTCTTTGCCTAGCTTGGTAATCTTCCTGGGGTACAGTGCTGGTGACCCTAACCCTACCTGCCATGATTCTCACTGTCTCTTTATACCATAGAGGTACACAGGCCTTGGAGTACAGGCTCTTACTGCTGGCCCTGGAGCAACCCATCCACTCCCTTGCCACACCCACTATGCCTTGGTCCTCCCAGATAGCTGTGTGTGTTTCATGTTGTCTTCCAGTCTTCCTTGCCTCTGGACTGTTTGTCTGGTCTCCTAGGTCTATCTGGCCTTCACTTTCCCCTCTCTAGCTCAGCCTGCACTTGGTGGGAAGCGCTATTATGCTCCTCTCTGGCTTGCTAACTACTAAGCCCTGACATTCAGTGCCTAGCTTCCCCAGGCCTCCATTAGTCCCATCAGGGGCCCTCACCTTCCTCTTCTGGAAGGCTGACAGACAATAGCCAAGCTAGCGTCCCTGCCTATGGACCTGCTCCTTCCCCTCCAGTGTAAAAAGCCTATTTGGAGGAGGAGAATGGGATCGATGGGAGGGATAATGGAAACCCCGATCTCATTTTATAGCCTGTTACTTGGATAGCCTTGGACAAAGTTTTCTGGTCTTTGGTGTCTCTATCTGTAAAGTGGGGATAATTAAATATCCCTTAGGTATATCTAGGGAGAGGATGATGGAACTATTAAAGGTATTTGGCTATAGCAACAACCATTGGAATAATTACACATTAATTGGGACATATCACTGTGTCATGACATTCTAGTCATGAATTCCTGGATAAATTAATGGGTTAATTGATCCCAGGAAACACATGGATATTTTATGAGAGTCTCCTAAAGACAGTGCTGTATGCATCAAGGAAGTAACAAATGGTGGTAGTGCCACTCAGTTGGTGGCTACTTTAAAGACTTAATTACCTTCTCTTCACACACTCACTGGGTATGTTGAAACCAAAAGAAGTCCTAACTTGGCTCCTGCTCTTTTTTGTTGTTTGTTTTTTGTTTTATTTTGGTTTTTGGAGGTTTTTTTTTTTTTTTGGTTTTGGTTATGGTTTTTCGAGCCAGGGTTTCTCTGTGTAGACCTGGCTTTTCTGGAACTCACTCAGTAGACCAAGCTGGCCTTAAACTCAGAAATCCTCCTGCCTCTGCCTCTCTAGTGCTGGGACTAAAGGCATGTGCCACCACTGCCTGGCTGGCTCCTGCTCTTGTGGAACTTACAATATACTCGGGAAGAAAGTTCAGCTTCCCTGAAAAAATAAGGTTTATTTACATGATTGAGTGGACAGGGCAAGTGCAGGAGCCCTAGAAAAGGGGGAGGTGAAGGTATAGGGTGTCGAGTTTCTGACTGCTGATGCTGGCCAATTTCAGCATCATATCCTAGAGTCACCTGTCCCAAGTGGAACATGTCCTGATTCTGTGGGCTGAGACACCTGTGGCAGACACCCAACAAAACTCTGCCCTTTTGCCTAATGAGACACTCAAAAGGCGATCATGCTTTGTCTACACACAGGCAAAATATGTCTTGGCTTGTGATATGCAAACATTAAGCAAGGATATATGAGAGGGCAGGGGAGCAAGGGCCCTTCCTGTCTTCATGGTGATCTCGCAGTATCAGCCAGTGAGCTTCTTTCCTTTTCTTTTTTTAATATTTATTTTATGTATATGAGTACATCATTGCTGTCTTCAGACACACCAGAAGAGGGCGTCAGATCCCATTACAGATGGTTGGGAGCCACCATGCGGGTGCTGGGAATTGAGCAGTTGGTGCTCTTAACTGCTGAGCTGTCTCTCCAGCCCAGCTGGTGAGTTTCTCAGAGGCCAACCCCAGCCTTCCTCTGTAGTGTTTTCCCCCATCTCTCCCTTTCTTCCTTCTCTCCCTCCCTTTTCCCTTTCTCCCTCCTCTTTTTTCCCCTCTCCTCTCCCCTCCACCCCCAGCTTTTTTCCTCTCACTTTGTACCCTAGGTTGTTTTTGAACTTGCAGTTCTCCTGCCCCCACCTCTGCAGCGCTGGTTAAAAGCACTCACCTCTTTAAGTTCTCACCTTTCTGTCTTTCTTCTTTCTTTCTTTTTTCTTTTTCTTTTTTGGTTTTTCGAGACAGGGTTTCTCTGTGTAGCCCTGGCTGTCCTGGAACTCACTCTGTAGACCAGGCTGGCCTCGAACTCAGAGATCTGCCTGCCTCTGCCTCCCGAGTGCTGGGATTAAAGGCGTTGCGCCATCACACCCCGAAGTTCTCACTTTTTTACTCTCCTCTTTAGGCCTCCTTCTCTCTCTATCCTTTTCCCTTTTCTCTCCTTCTTTCAACTTTCCCTCTGCCTTTCTACAATAAAGCTCTAAAGCCAAAAAAAAAAAAAAAAAAAAAAAAGGCACCACCATGCCCATGCTCTGCTTTTCTTTTTGCTCTGTGTGGCACCAGCCCAGGGTCCAACCTGAAGGTGTTTCACTGATGTATTCTGTAAGTGTGGGACAAAACAATCTAGGAAAGGGAGAAGGATGACCACTCATGAACGTTAGGATATGATGCGGCAGACTTACTTAAATGTACAAAGACCTAGGCAATGGGCCAGTGAGATGGCTCAGTGGGTACAGGTGGTTGCTGCCAAACCAAATATGAGTTACTTACATGGTAGGAGGAGAGAACCAATAAATATTAGGAAAGGTAGGGAGTCAAGCAGGCAGACCCATCAAATGAAAGTGTAAGACAGAAGGCAGTAGGGAGGAAGCAGTGTGTCTCCCTATTGATGTGTGTGAGTATCTGCTCATGGCAAGTGCTCAGCACATCTTTTGCATAAAGGCACAGGGTGAGATTCAGTACTGTTCTCAGAGGACAGGAAGGTTTTAGATAGGCAGAGATGGGTCAGGGCACAGGTGAATCTCCTTTTCAGTCAGACGGTATTTGGGGGGCAGGCTCCAGGATTGCTCAGCCACACATCCAGATAATGTTTTAGCATAATGCCTGACACAGTGAAATCCTTGGTAGTTTGATTTAAAGTGATGCAAAGACTGTCCAAGGGGGCTGGTGAGATGACTCAGCGGTTAAGAGCGTCAACTGCTCTTCCAAAGGTTCTGAGTTCAAATCCCAGCAACCACATGGTGGCTCACAACCATCCGTAACGAAATCTGATGCCGTCTTCTGGAGTGTCTGAAGACAGCTACAGTGTACTTACATATAATAAAGAAATAAATATTAAAAAAAAAGACTGTCCAAAAGGAGAGTTTTGAGAGGTTTAGAAGCTGAGAGCAGCTGACCCGGAATCTCAAGCTCTGGAGAACTGAGAGGAGAAAACAGGAAACACACAAGCTTGGGCAGTTAGGAACCACAGGCAACTGCTTTGTGTTTGGGTATAGGGAGCTATGTAGACCAGGCTCACTTAAAACCCACAGTGATCCTCCTGCTTCAGTGTCCTATGTGCCGGTATTATGTGTACGTCACCATGCACACCCCACAGGAGCCTGTGACATAGCAGGTGAGAGGCAGACACCACATGGTGAGTCCAAGAAAGACACGGTGTGAGGCGAGAAGTGAAGATGTGTCCTGTGTGCTGTGGCAAAGGCGGGGTCAAGGGAGGCTTAGCATTTGTCTGTTTTAAACAGAAGGGATCTAAGCGTGTTATTGCCAAGTGTGGAGGTGGAAGCCGAAGAGTGGAGGGTTTGGGGTACTGAAGAGATAAAGAGAGAATCCAAAAGCTGGCTGGGCAGACACAGGGAAGGCCAGGTGGTTGCTGACACATCTTCCGTATGGATCCCATTGGTGGCATTTCTTAGCAACCCAGGACAGACATTCCCACCAGATGCTCTGTAGGACACACAGACATTCCCACCAGATGCGCTGTAGGACAAAGTGCTGACACTCCAGTCACCGTGGTGGGGAATAACTAGTGGGTATGTCAAAAACCCAAGCGGTGCTGCACTTCTGTAAGCCCAATACTTGGGAGATGAAGGCAAGAAGATCAGGAGTTCAAGGCCAGCCTTGGTTTACATAGTAAGTTCTAAGTCTTGAGATAGTCAAGAGACTGTCTCAAAAACACAAATCAGAAATGAAAAAGAAAAAGGCTAGAGCCCTGAAGTGCTCTCTGAGCCCGTTCTCACCTGTGGCTGCCCTGTAAGGCCCCGCCCTCACTTTCTGTGAATTCGGTGCTCCACACATGAAGCAGCTCTTCAATCCATTTCCTGCCATTGTTCCTCCTAGTGTCTACTCTGCTTGTAGTGTGTGGCACAATGGCTCCCAACTGCTCAACAATCGCTTTCTATGACCTAGGGTCCCCCACCTCTTGACTTTGCTTGTCTTGCTGATCCTCAGTATTGGAGAATGCCCTCTCGTCACTCAGCCTCAGCCACTTGCCTAGGTCTCCAGAAGTCCTGTGTCCTTAGGGAGAAAGGAGAGAGAATAGAGATGAGAGGGGCTGACTTCCCCCTTGTCCTCCCCAGAGAGCTCAGTGTATTAGAAACCTGCACCTAGGAGAGAAGGCAGCTCCCTGGAGGTGAGATCCAGTTCTGAGGAGGCTCTAAATCGAGGCAAATCACCATACCTCACCAGAGAATGAGGAAGCAGCGGGGACTCAGGGACCCTCTCAGCAGCAAGGGAACTCACTCAAACACTCATCTTACACAAGCACATTCACCAGTCACCACGGCCACAGCCGGCAAAATGGGGAGGCACAGGGCGGGTCTTTGCTTCCCTTAGCCTAGAGCACACAGGCTAGCGATTCAGGGGAGACGGCACAGTCTGATGGCAGTCCCTCTGAGTCCTCCCTTCTAGGGAGCCTTAATTGTCCCTGCCTTTGTCCTCTCCATTCCTGAGCTCCCTGACTCAGGCTGGTACCCAAATTTCCTAGAGGGAAAAACACTTGCCAGCAGACTAGTACCAATGACACAGAGGAGGTGACTGTGACAGAGCTGTGGATCTGACCCTTCAGGGTCCCTAGCCTGGCCAGTTCAGAGAGAACTTGGAGGTACCTCCCCAACTTGCCTCCAGGATATGGCTCTATGGACTAACTAGGACCTCTTTCCTGCTGGATAAAGTCTGACACCTGGTGGCCAGAGTGAGGAATGACCAGCAGGGCACTTTGCAAATCTCCAGAACTTCTGAACTGTTGGTCCCAGTGAAAGGGGAGCTGACTAGCGGAGCTGGTGGGGAAAGTTCCTAGGCAAGGCAGAATAGACACTAGGGACCCAGAGAAACCTTCCTATTTTTTCACCCTTTAAATCCAGGAAACTCAGAACCTACTAGGCTAAGGTGCTGGGTCTGAGAGGGAAGAGAGGGGCTAGGAGGAGACCCTGAAGGAATATGGCAAAAATGAAGGCTGGGGAAAAGATGAAGGCTGGATGGGCAAGATGTTTTGGGGTGTCCACCTGGGTGCACAAAATCCCCTAAACTGGACTGAATTTCAGCTCAGAATGAGTAGCAGGGCCTGAGTGGGGGAGTTGCTAAGGAGAGAGAAAGAAATGGGAGAGACCTCACATCCCATTGAACTCATGCAGCTGCTGCCCTCCCTCACTTTTACCTGCCCCATCTTTTCAGCTCTAACTGGCTCTGTCCATATGACCCATCTCAAACTGAAGGCGAGGGACTTTCAGGATGTATATTTGTGAAGAGTGCTGACCCCACCCAGAACTGTCACACTGAGTAAAGCTAAGATGAACCTGCTCCCACAGGAGCCGCGCGCAGTGAGTCTCAGCCCCAGGGAGTCCCAGGTCTAGGTTTCTGTTCAGGTTGTTTGTTCTCCTGGTCTTCACAGGACTTTGACCTTGAACCTAATAAGGCTTAGGGTATTTGCAAAGTATAAGTTAACTCCATCCACTTCTATCACCAGCTTCTGGAATCAGTGCTGACCAAAGACACTTCGTATACAAGACAGAATTGAGCCACTAACTTAGACCACCAGTTTGGTCTCCACTCTGAGAACTCTGCATCAAGCAAAGTGTTCTAGGCAGGAAGGAAAATGATGAGGTTAGAGAAGAAAGTAGGAAAACACCCAAAGATAGGAGACCAAGTCAGTGCCCTAACCACCTTAGAGACACGTCGGATACTGAGCAGCCAGGATGATCCATCTTATTGCTCACCTGGAGAGGACAGCATGCTTCCTAGGGAGAGCTCCACCCCCACACACCTCCCCCACCAGAAGGCTAGTGCTAGGGTCCCTGCACTGAAGCAGAGCACTCCAGATCCCTTAGGGGCTGAGGGAACCTAAAGCCCCTGGGAGGTATCTTTCCAGTCAGTGTTGGAGAAGCTACCTGGACCTGAGCCAGGCAGATCTGGGGTGGGGGCTGAAGGGAGGGCAGGTAGGGATGGCTCAGCCAAGATCCACAGAGCAGGTCAGGGTGTCAGGAGCTGCCAAAGGAGACAAGCGACTAGGCGCAGGCAGTGGAGGGAGCTGCTGTGGCCGCCCAGCGGCACACCCCATTTCACGCTCCCTGGGCGGTGGCAGGCCCCACGGCTATCAGCTTTCAGGGGTGGGAGGGACCAGGAATGAGGAGGGGTCTGCCCCACCCAGGCTTCCCTGCTCCCTCAGGGCTTTGTGGACTCAGGAAGTGGGTGCCACATACCTTTGGGAACAGCCCCAGAATATCTGAGGCCTTCTTAGGGAGGAGTGGTGGTCAGTCCCACGGAGCCTAGGAGCTACCCACTATAGAGCCTCACTAGACCTAATGCCTGTGCCTTTCCCTGCCTAGTAGAGAATTCTCCCTGTCCCCCTTCCCAACTCTGTAGGGTCTCTTCTCCCAGATGTCCAGGAGACAGATGGAGGGATCAGACCTGAGCCACCCCAAACAATGGGTCCCAGAAAGGCCTTCCAGGTCTTTGCAGTGTGCCTGCAGCTCCTTCTTCTTCAAGAAGCTAATGGGGGAAGGCTAGCAAGAGGAGGTCCCTGGAGACACAACCTTCTGCCCACCACTGGTGGGTTTCTCTTTGGAGGGGTCCTCTTCTCTGCCTCCACACACACGGGAGGCCAGCCGAGTGCTTCCTAAGCCAGATCACAGAGCTTCCAAAAAGGAGGGCAAAGGCCTCCAACCAGCCATCCTTGCACCCCTGGAAGGAAGAACCGGATGGGCTCTCCAGAGGGTGATTAGTGCTGGGTCAGTCCAAGTGCTGGTTCCCAGACTCCCACGGGCCAGCATTTTCACCCGCTGCCAGGAAGTTGGTGAGGGGGAGGTGGTAGTAGGGGTGAGTCAGTGATGACAGGAGCCCCAAAACAAAGGTCATGGGTAGAGAATTGAGAGACGCTGTTTACAGCAATTACCTCCTGAGGTCTTCTCCCAATGCCTACCATTCTCCTCCAGCTCTAAGGCATTCGTGCTCCTGCTCTCCTGTCCAGGACTAACGACTGTGTATGTCCCTCTCTCTACCGCGCAAGCCTGGGAGCTTCTGCCGCACACGGGAAGCTAGTTAGTTACACAGTAGCTGTTACTAAGAGCACTTCTGCAGCACACGGGAAGCTAGTTAGTTACACAGTAGCTGTTACTAAGAGCACTTCTGCAGCACACGGGAAGCTAGTTAGTTACACAGTAGCTGTTACTAAGAGCACTTCTGCAGCACACGGGAAGCTAGTTAGTTACACAGTAGCTGTTACTAAGAGCACTGATCACAATTTGCCTACACTTCCCACTTGCAAAAAAACTCTTTTGATATCTATTTTGAGTTAGCATGTGGGAGATGCTTAGAACTCGGCACATGGAAAGTCCAATATGAGGGTTGGGTTTATTGAAATTATTTTCTGCTCATGATACACATTCAGAAAAAAACAAAAACAAAAAAACAGAGCAGATCTGTCAGTTAAGAACTGGGGATATGAACCCATGGAGAATGGAGACTATACTTCTGGCGTCCTGCTTGGAATGGAATCTTCCTGACTAGCAAAGTGGACAGAGGCAGGCTGTGGGACTTGACAGCGGCCACAGCAACCGCATGCCTGGGCTGGGTGGACAGTGGCTCTGCCAGCAGACTGTGAGAAAGGAGCCTTCTGAGCTCATGAGTTTCTCCAGCAAGGTCTCCTGGGGCCAGTAAGAGCAGCAGGGAAGGACCTGGACTAGTCCAAACTCTCTTTGGACCTACAGATCTGATCCCACAGCGCTCTAGGGCCAACCGGCAGGAGAAAAAGGTTCTCAGGGGACTTAAAAACTGGCCATGGGGATTAGTGAGGCTGAAAAGAACATTTGCCTAGGAAGGAAAAACGGGAAGTGAGAGGCCGAGGATAACTCTCTATATGTCCCAAGGGACCCAAGTGGACCAATGAGAAACCCGAGGAGGTGGTGAAGTCTGGGGCATCTTGACAGGTTCTTGGTTCCGCCTAACCCCTCCTCACTCGAAACGCAGCAGCAGCTACCCCGCCCCCCGTCTTCTGCCGATTGCCATTGGCTAGAATTAAGGTCCCGCCCCGCAAAGGCCGTTTGCCATTTGCTTAGGTCTCTGATGTTTGCGTGCTTGTGGGGGCGGAAGACAGGCGTCATTCCCTGGAACCTAGGGACTTCCTCTCTCTGCTTGTCTGGGTCAACTTGTCTGTCCATTGCTGGCCCATCTCTCTCTGGCCCCCTCTCTCACTCTCAGCAGCTGTCTCTCACAGGCCCGCTGCCCTGCCTTTTCTTTGCCTCCTGCTCCGCCTGCCTGGGTGGCCGCCATGGGTCGGAAGCGGTTCATCACTGACTCCTATCCTGTTGTGAAGAAGAGGGAGGGGCCCCCTGGGCACAGCAAGGGAGAGCTGGCACCCGAGCTAGGTCTCTAAAATGTGGGGGTGGCAGGAAGAGTGGACATGAAGTGACCAGAAAGGACTCTGTGTGTGTGTGTGTGTGTGTGTGTGTGTGTGTGTGTGTGTGTGTGTGTTGGCTAAAAAGGGAAGCTAGCATGTCTCGCACTTCCGATGAGCTGTCTGTCTGCTGGATGGCAAAGGCAAATGGGTGGGGAGATTGCCAGGATATAGAGTCACAGCTCTAAGTCCAGGGTAGGGCAAAGGCCTGGATGTGCCTGAGGAGCCACCACATGTTATTGCAGGGGAAGACACCCAGTCCCTCAGCCAGGAGGAAACAGAGCTGGAGCTGCTGAGGCAGTTTGACCTGGCCTGGCAGTATGGGCCTTGTACAGGTGAGCACCCCATTTCCAGTCCCTCCCATCAGGCACATCTCTGAATCAGTTCTGTTATCAATGTGTCTCAAAAGTAATCCTGCCTAGCTCTTGGACACTGTCTCCTGAAACTGACTATGGAGGCTCAAGAAACTGCCGTCCATGTCCACTATCCTGGATTCTCCTGCCTATCCTGTCTTCTTTTCCTGATGGCAGGTATCACAAGGCTGCAGCGCTGGAGTCGGGCAGAGCAGATGGGCTTGAAGCCCCCCCTAGAGGTGTACCAAGTGTTGAAGGCACACCCTGAAGACCCTCACTTCCAATGCAGGTCAGGATAGGCTGGGACAGCTTTCAGGGGAACCAGGGACTTCTCCAGGAGCTGCCACCCTCTTGGTCTACGTAGGGGCTACCTTGACTTGGAGAAGTGGGAACAGACTTAGACGGTCCTTCCTGTCAAGCAAGAAGAGTCTGGCTCGAGATAGATCTCGATAATGATCCTTACCTCTATGAGCTGATGGTGGGGGACGGGTATATCTAGGGCCCATGGAGCTATCCATGAGTCCTGAGGTGTTCACCAGAGCCACAGGATTGTAGGCAGTAAGTAAGTAAGAACTAGAGACAGTCCATCAAGGAACAGAACTGATGTGGCTATGACTTCCTTCTCCCACCCTGTCTTCCACAGCCTGTGGCATCTCTACCCACTCTGAGGTACCCCCACGTTGTCCTTCTCTGGGCACCTCCTAGCCACCAAGAACTTCAGGACAGACATCATGGCCTGCTCTGCTCATTCCAACCTTGGAGAAACAGCAGGCTGACTGTGGAGGTCTTCCTGGTTCAGCTTCTTCTCCATCTAAACAGCAGGCTGCTGAAGCTCCTGGGACCTGTGAAGCTGAGCACCTCCACGCCCTAATCATGACCACCAGATGCCCACCCGCCACACCCCTGACCTACGGTGTGGCAAATCCAGCACAGGCTGGCATAAACCAGATGTCGGCAGATAACCTAAAGGGCCCACCTTGGGCATCTAGCTGAGGGCACAGATGAGTGAGTTATTGGATCAAGGAGCTCACTAATGCTTACAATAAAGTACATTAAGCCTGAGATTCTGACCTTACATCTCTTAATATGCTCTAATCTAGCCGGCAGTTCCCAAACTGTAAGTGGGCTGGAGAGCCAGCTACAGGCTTTTTTTTTTTTTTTTTTTTTTTTTTTTTCTTTACTTAGGCTGGCTACAAACTCAGAAATTTGCCTGCCTCTGCTTCCTGAATGCTGAGATTAAAGGGTCCCAATATGGGGCGGGGGACAGTGCTGTGACTGGGATGTAAAGTGATTAATTAATTAACTAATTAATTAATGGGGAAAAGGTTTCACTATGTAGTTCTGTTTGTCCTAGAACTCATTATATAGACCAGGCTGGCTTCTAACTCACAGAAATCTACTTGCCTCTGTCTCCCAAGTGCTGGGGTTAAAGGCTTGTGTTTCTATACCACAAGGCTTCCATATCTATTTTTCTAAGGCAGTCTTTTCAAAAGCTGAGTGGCCTCTGGTATTCCCTGGTAGAAACTCACTCTAAGTTTCCTTCCCTGACCAGCCAGCAGAAAATCTGCCTAATATGCCCAACTTATGAACAGCTACTAAGTTCCTGCTACTATAGATCCCATGGGGTGTCAATATCACTGAAAATATAGGCAAAACAATCATGGAAACTAGTTATGTCATGTGGTGGTCAGCATTAAGTAAAATTAGGGTGAGAGGCTTTTAGGGGGTTAGAAAATGTCAACAAGATATTTTGTAGAGTAGGATAGGAAAGGCTCCATCGTTTTAAAAGCCTTTGAAAAGAGAGACACAAAGAAGGAAGGCAGAGAGGGCTCACACCTGAGTAAGTGTTACAGACAGAAAGAATGACAAGAAAGGCTCAATGGCAGGAACATTTTCAGACTGTTCACACAAGCATGTGAAGGTCGGAACTCAGGAGACAAGGAGACAAGAAGACAGAAGGGAATGAGGCCAAACAGGCAGCAGGCCAGTCCCATTGGGCATTGTAGACCATGATAAGAAATCTGGATTTTACAGTGAGTGAAAAGAGATATGGATGGCTTTAAGGAATGACAACATTGAACTTATGTTTTGAAAATACAAGTGCAGCTGTGGGTGGAAAGTCTATGGAGTTGGGAAAGCAGACAGGTGGTGAAACGGCTCTGCTCAGCAAGGCTAACAAAACCTGTCGGAGAACAGGTGACAGGGATGTGGTTCGAAGCAGGGAGGGGAAATGGAGCTGCTGAGAAGTAGCCAGATTTTATTTTGAGGAGACAACTGACTGGGATTTAAGAGGTAGGAGCCAAGGATAACTCCAAAGATTTGGGCTTGAGTGACCGGAAGATCAGATATCCCATAGTAGTAGAAAAAGGAGGAGGGAGGAGGAGGAAGAGGAAGGAGGAGGGAGGAGGAGGAGGAGTGGGAAGAGGAAAGTAGGAAGGGAACAAAGAGCTTTGGATGTTTTGGCTTTTGGGGAGGGGCTGTGGGTGGAACCTGAGGTCTTGCCTATAACAGGCAAGTGCTCCATTACTGAGCTACACCCCCAGTCAATATGTTACATTTGAAGTGCTTGCAATGTATCCCAGTAAAGATGGGATGTAGGCAGAAGATACAGTAAATCTGGAATTCCGGAGAGGTCTAGATTTGAGATATAACTTTGGGGAAATTTCAAATGGCATTTAAGGTCAGCAAGAATGAGCTGGCACATGGGTGCTTGATCTCCTGTAATCCCAACACTCTGGAACCGGATTCAGGACTAAAGTTTTAAAGCCAGTCTGGCAACATAGCAAGACCTTGTCTCCAATACGATCTCAGCACTCAAAAGACAGAGACAGGAAGATCTCTGTGAGTTCAAGTCCAGCCTAGTTTATGTAGAGAGTTACAGGGCTGTTAGAGCTACAAAGAGAGACCCTGTCTTAAAAAATCCAAGTCCATTCATCAGCCAATATATTAAAAGTATTAAGAGAGCTGGGCAATGGTGGTGCACACCTTTGATCCCAGCACTTGGGAAGCAGGGTTAGGGTTAGGGTTAGGGTTAGGATTAGGGTTTCTGAGTTCGAGGCCAGCTGGTCTACAGAGTGAGTTCCAGGACAGCCAGGGATACACAGAGGAACCCTGTCTCCAAAAACCAAAAAAAAAAAAAAAAAAAAAAAAAGAGTATTGAGAAAAGAGAGATCCAAGGACAGCCCAGCCCCTACTTTTAGGCCAGGGAGGTGGGAGATTGAGACAAAGGAGACAGGGGTGAGGGTAGCCTGCAGAGCCAAAGGAAGAGCAGAGCAATGGAGGTGATGGGGAGCCTCGAGAGTCCCAGCAGAGTGTCAACCGTTAGGTGTTCCCAAGAAGCCGATAAAACGCAATTTGAGAGGGTTCAGCCGCACAGAGGTCCCTGGAAACTTTGGTAAGAGCAGCTTTGTGGTGTGAGTTAAGAGCCTGCCTGGAGAACTGGGAACTTGTTCTTTGGTTTGATTGTATTATCATGCTAGGGAAGGGATGATGGCAGGAGTGGCTTTGACTCTAACACTGGATGGTGAGGATGAAAAATCTGGTGCGTCTTACTGATTCTTATGCCATCCTAGCACTCCAACTTCAGTGTGTATGCCGCCGAAGTGAGCACATGCCAATACTTTGAGGAACATTTTACCGTAAAGGACCGGAGACTGCAGTGATAGCTGGAAAGGGATGAGATCAAAGGAACAGTTTGTTTTGTCTTCTGTTTTAGATGGAGCAGCAGAGCAGCTTAATTACACAGTGCACACAATCAAGAGTGATGCCTTTGACAGGATGTGATGCACAGTCAGGGAGGTCATTGCTAAGGTCAGTTGGGAGGACTGGAAACTCTAGGTAAATGACTGTGAGCATGCAAAAGTAGTATAGGGAAGGGATGTCCTGAGGGGTGGGGATACTGGAGGAGCAGCTGGCTCACCGAGAGCCTGGCAATGCTGGGTAGCATGGTATGCTTGCTAAGCGCTTGTCCTGCCACCTGCTGTGCTGAATACTGCATACGTGTTACTAGTTGAAGCCTGAGAACATTAATTATTGTCTATGCTTTACAGATAAAGAAACTGAGGCTGAGCGGGAAAATGCTCTGCACAGCCAGCAAACAGCAAAGCCAGCCTTCACAGCTGCCCACCAGGCTAGCCAAACACCTGCACTCCAGATGTTTAGGATGGACTTGATGAGATAAGGCCTACATATGGGGAGAGTTAACAAAAACAAAAAACAAAAAACCTCATGTAATACAAGTGCTGCCCCCAGGCAACCTAGGAATCTAGAGACACAGAGGTGCCCAGTTCTCAGGAACCATCGGAGGCAGGAGTGTATAGCACCATTCTGCAGAAGCCTCCAGTGGACATGACTCCCCCGCTGCACTCAAGTCACCCTGCTGCCCCTTATTTGTACCAAGCCTTTGGGTTCACAGTGTTCCTTCTTAGAGCTTCCATGACAGAATTAATGCAGTCTCTGGGTATTCTCAGTAGTTTTGTGCTTGTTTTATTATTATTATTATTATTATTATTATTATTATTAAATCTGCCAATTTTACATTTGACTCCAGACTCTAGTGATGTGTCAGAAGTAGCTGTCTTAACATAAAAGTAAAAGCCTTCAGGAAGATGTGTTTGTGCAGCCTAAGGCTGGCTTCATAAGCCTCTGACACCTATCACAGCTTAGCTCAGTCTCAGCAACACTGGTAACAGTAACTAAGCACTCAGCCAGGGGAAATGGAAGGGATCCAGTCCCTGAAGAGTAAGCTAGAGCCTGCAGGCCGAGACCAGCATTCTGGCCTGAGCAAACAAAGTGTGTGTGTGTGTGCAGGTGTATGGGTGTTGGGGAAGGGGGATGTTTGGAGGTTTTTGTCAAATCGACACAGAGTAGAATCATTTGAGAAGGAACCTCAGCTAAGAAAATGTTCCCATCCGATTGGCCTGTAGGGTATTTCTTGACTAATGACTGATGTGGATGAGCCCCGCCCATGGTTGGTAATGCCACCCATGGACAAGTGGGGTAAGGTGTATGAGAAAGTAAACTGAGCAAACCAACAGGACCAACCCAGTGAGCAGCAGTCCTCCATGGTGTCTGCCTGAGCTCCTGCCTCTAGGCTCCTGCCCTGCTTCAGTTCTTGCCCTGACTTCCTTCAGTGGTGGACTGGAAGTATAAGATGAAACAAGGGCTGGAGAGATGGCTCAGTGGTTATGAGCACTGACTGCCCTTCCAGAGGTCCTGAGTTCAATTCCCAGCAACCCCATAGTAGCTCACAACCATCTGTAATGAGGATCTGGTGCCCTCTTCTGTTGTGTCTGAAGACTTTTTTTTTTTTTTTTTTTTTTTTGGGTTTTTCGAGACAGGGTTTCTCTGTATAGCCCTGGCTGTCCTGGACCTCTGGACCTCACTTTGTAGACCAGGCTGGCCTTGAACTCAGAAATCCGCCGGCCTCTGCCTCCTGAGTGCTGGGATTAAAGGCGTGCGCCACCACGCCCGGTAAATAAACCTCTAAATAAATCTTTAAAAAAAAAGATGAAACAAACCCTTTCCTCCTGTAGTTACTTTTGGTCACTGTTTTTATCATAGCAATAAAAATCAAACTAAGATAGACATGTATGGTCAGGCACTCATGATGTATGCAGAGTATGTCATGTGTATTGTGGTAGTACAATCAAAAGCTATCTAGGGGGCTGGAGAAATGGCTATGCAGGTTAAAAGTAGTTGTTGCTCTTACAGAGGAGCTGGCTTTGGTTCCTAGCACCCACACGGCATCTCACAAGCACTTGTAATCCTAGTGCCAGGGGATTTAACACCCTCTTCTTCTTCTTTTTAAAGATTTATTTATTTATTATATCTAAGTACACTGTAGCTGTCTTCAGACACTCCAGAAGAGGGTGCCAGATCTTGTTATGGATGGTTGTGAGCCACCATGTGGTTGCTGGGATTTGAACTCAGGACCTCTGGAAGAGCAGTCAGTGCTCTTAACCGTTGAGCCATCTCTCCAGCCCCTAACACCCTCTTCTTGCCTCTGCTGGCACCAGGCACACAAGTGCTACACATGGATACACAGAGATACAACATTAAAAAAAAAAAGCCAAAAGACATACTTATTTGTCTAGCACTGGTCTGTGTGCATTTTATCTCACAGCTACTCTAGACACAACTTTAACACTTCTTACACAGCAATTCTGAAAAGGTCACCGGAGCAGAGAAAGTGAGCTACATGACATGAGAGAGGCTTGATCCTAGAGTCCAGCTCCAAGCCTGTACTCTCTGTCATGTGTGATACAGCCAATTGGGCAAGCTGAGGCCAAGAAAGGGTTCTTGAGCCATGGCAATAGGAGTGAGTGCTTGAAGGTTTCTGGGTAGAAGAGACAAAAGTAAAAGAGTCATCCTAAAAAGTCTATCTGGCCAGGTATGAAAGAATGAAAGAAAGATTGTCACCCAGAATGGTGGCACACACCTTCAATCCCAGCATTCTAGAGACACAGGCGGACAGATCTCTGTGAGTTCAAGGCTGGCTTGGTCTACATAGCAAGCTACAGGATAGCCAGGGCTACATAGAGAGACCCTATCTCAAAAAAAAAAAAAAAAAAAAAGAGGGGGGCGGGCAGGGGAGAAAGACAGAGAGACAGACAGAGAGAGTGTTTGTCTTCGAGCAGGGGGGCAGTGTCCTAGGGAGAAAAACCAAATAGGAAGCTACTGAATGAATATTAGACATGGAGCGCTAAGACCTGGGATTGATGGGGACAAAGGAAGGGAAGGACAAAGACTTATGAAGGAAGTTGGGAACAGGAGGTGGCATCAGATTGGGCTTTTGAGTTTGTGTGATTGAAAGAACACTGATTTGCAAGCAGAAAAGCAGATATGGGAGGGGAACAGGCTCGGTTTTCCACATGGTTGCTCAGAGGTGATGACAGATATCCAGAGGGAAAACTTGGTTGGCAATGTAAACAGAGTTAGGTCCAGAAGCGAGGACAGGGGAGGAATGACATCCAGAGACAGAAGAGATTGGGCACAGAAGTGACCATTGACCCCAAGAGTATGGGTAAATCTTTTGAGAGAAAAGAGACAGGAAAAGGTGGGACAAGAAGACCAAAGACAGTACTTAGGAAAGTTCTGTTTAGAAGTTGAAAGAAGATCCAGCCAACCAAAGAGGAAGATCCTGGTATGGCAGGAAAACTGAGGTGCAGTGTTATGAGGCTGAGGAGGAGGAGGCTGGCTGCAGAGCTATTGGACAGGCGCTGTTAGGAGGAACAGAGGAGATGAATCCACATTCCACATCTATTTGGGCTTTCTCCATACCGTGACAATGATGGGGACCCCAGTAGCCCTGAGGGAGCACTGACTCCTTCAAACTGACTCAGGTGTGGCAGCATTCATCCTCCCTCAGACCATGATGCCAGCCAGGGCAAGCCTGAGAGGAGGGCTCACAGAGGCTGCCTAAGGACCAGACAGATGAGCCCACAGCAGGGTTCAAGTGATTATACACGATGTTCCAGGTCCCAAGTCCTTCTTGGGTCCATGTTTGGCTCTTTGTAACTTGATGGGAAAGGCAATGCTGCTCTAACTTTGAGGCTATCTCTGGCACCTCACTATGAGGTGCTAATGGCTTCTACTTTTGCTGCCTCTAGCCTTTTCTACACCCTGGTTTTCTCTCTGTGAAGCCTTGCCTAAGATGAGTTAAGGACCCCTCCCTGTTGCCTGTGGTGGCCTGTTTGTGTTTGTTGTGGTATGTCATGTTAGGACATACTATTGACCTCACTGCTAGAGAGGGTTTGATCTTTGCCCCCCCCCCCCGCCCCCAAAGGGTCAGTTCTACGGCTGACAACCTTCCCACGCCATGTTCACATCTGTTTTTGGTTTATTTCTCCAGGCTGTGAAATAATTTACAGTGTGAAGGCTGCTCCTAAGCTTTAGTGAAACTTAGGCTCTACCTAAATCACTCTGCTGTCAAGTTCAGAAGCAGACCCTTTCCTGTTTGCAAGCCTAGGCCTCCAGTGGCCAGCTTATTCAGTGCACCGAGGGACATAGTAGAGACAGTCATCATGCTGAGAGCGCTTGGCACTGTCCAACTTTTCTCCATGTGCTCCTAGGTCACCGGCCAGGACGCTACCGTTACAGTCCCACACGCTGAAGTGCAAACTTAACCAACTCCAAGGATACTAGTTTCACATCTTTCATTGAAATAATGAGTGTAGATGCATCCCTTTCATCCTCTGTCTAGAAACCTATCAGGCAGGTCCACTTGTGTGTGGAAAACACCTGTCTAACTAACACTTTTTGTAAGAGTAGAACATAAAGGCATAAAAGTGCCAAGAGTGGCAGGGCAGTCGTGGCACACGCCTTTAATCCCAGCACATGGGAGACAGAGGCAGGCAGATTTCTGAGTTCGAGTCCAACCTGGTCTACAGAGTGAGTTCTAGGACAACCAGGGCTATACAGAAACCCTGTCTCAAAAAACAACAACAACAACAACACCCCAAAAAACCAAAAACAAGTGCCAAGAGTGCAGTCTGAGCACTGACACCTGATGGCTCTAAAGCTGCACAAGTGCCACAGTTGCTCAGAACTAGCTGATTTGACTCAATGCTGATTTGACTCAATTCTAAGACATATAATAGAGGGAAAGATTTGCAGAAAAGTATGCATTTGAGCAAAAGTATGTACATATAAGGCTGAACGTGTAGCTCAGTAGTAAAATGTGTTTAGTATGTGTAAGGCCGTGGGTTTGATCCCAGCCCCCCTCCCCTGCCCCCACACACAATTTGCCTTATGATACAGTACCTCTAAAAAGGCATCCAAGAACTGTTTGCCATTAGGGCTGCCAAGATGGCTTGGTGGTAAAGACAGTTGCCAACAAGGTGGCTCAGTGGTAGAAACAGTTGCCACCAAGATGGCTCAGTGGTAAAGACAGTTGCCACCAAACCTGATTTGTCTCCTCATCCACAGCCAAAGGAGAGAACCGATGTCACAAACTGTTTCCGGCCTCCACACATGCACCATGGCAGTGCCCCACTGCCACTAAAAATGAATACATGTAATTAGAAGATACATTTATAATATTAGTTGCCTTTGACAGGAAGATAATTTGTGCCTTAGAAATTGGGAGTAAATCTGAGTACAGTGCCCGTGCCTTTAATCCCAGCAGTCAGGAGGCAGAGGCATGTGGCTTTCCGTGAGTTTAAAAGCAGCCTGATCTACTCAGTGAATTCAGGCCAGCTAGGGCTAAAACATGAGGCCCTGTCTCAGAAAAAGAGGAAAAAATAGAAAAAAATGTATTTGAGCAGTAACTTTGAATTATTTAATTAAATCACCTGTCAATCAAGTAAAAAAAAAAAACCTCATTACCAAATTCATGCCTATGTGTTTAAAGAATATTAAAAATAATAGAAATACCAAGCACCTATAATTCCGGCTCTTGGGAGCCTCAGCTATACTGTGAGCTCGAGGTCAGCATGGGCTCTTTGTGACCTAGTCACAAAACAACAGTGATGGTGATGATGGTGATGATGGTGGTGGTGGTGATGGTGGTGGTGGTGATGGTGGTGATGATGGTAGTGATGATGGTGGTGGTGGTGATGGTGGTGATGATGGTGATGGTGGTGGTGGTGATGGTGATTGATGATGGTGATGATGGTGATGGTGGTGGTGGTGGTGGTGGTAATGATGGTGATGGCAGTGGTGGTGGTGAAGATGGAGGAAGAGAAGGAGGAGGAAGCAGTGTCATGAGGTAAAAGGCCACTGTTCCATATACTGCAACATTTCTGTAGCTATGTCTGGACTCACAATGCTGCCCTCTCTGTGTTACAGTCACTGAGAGATAAGGGATTTCTACCTAGTCCTATCCTTTCAAAATGTTATTTCTAGCGGGCTTAGTTTCCCCTTTACCTGGTAATGCCCTAACAGTGGGACAAGGAGCAACTTGTCAAGACAACAGAGTCAGCAGAAGTTCAAATGATGGCTCTAAAATGAACACAGACACTTGCAGTTAGTTGGTTAACAAGCCCATATAGGGCTGAAGAGATGGCTCAGCAGCTAAGAGCACTGACACAACCATCTGCAATGGGATCTGATGCCCTCTTCTGGTGCATCTATGTTACTATGTGTACTCACATACATTAAACAAACAAACAAACGAAACAAGCACATATGGGACACCTGTAGGTGTGGTAGCGTGAGGAAGAAATAGCCCTGCTCTATCTCATAAAAATAAGCTCAGCTCCACTCTAATGTCCTGGACAGCCCCCTCTGCTATCCAGGAGCAGCAGACAGGCAGAAGCTCAGAACAGCCTGGCTCTGGGAGGATCTGAAGGAGTGTGAGGACATGCCATTCATTGCTGACTCGACAATCCCAATACTCCAACTAACCCTGAAGAATTGCTTCAACAAACAAAACAACATGTGCACAAGCTTATTCAGTGTGGTATTGTGTCAATGGCAGAATACTGAAAACAGCCTGCGACCCTGTCCACAGGGGGCTGCGCACTGTGACTTCATAGCTAGAGATGTGGAAGATTCCCTGGCTGATGTGCAGTGATTGATGTCCAAGACAAATTGTAAAATACATAGGAACCCACTTTGTTTTAGGAAAGAAAGGGAAGTAAACTATGTATTTGATAAATAAAAACATAAGGAAAGGGAAAGTAGACATGCCAGGTTAGCTGAGAGTGGAGGGAGATCCACAGATATCTCATACAGTTTGGTTCTTGAGCTATGAAACTATGTAAAAGATGTTCTAGTACATCTTTATATTTATATTTAACTTAGGACCCCCGAGTTCCAGAATTGCCAGGACTACACAGAGAAACCCTCCCTGTCTTGACAGCCCTCCTCCCAAAAGGTCACATGCTTTGAAAAAAAATGGAGAAAACCTTCTAGGGCTAGAGTGGTGGCTCAGGGGTAAGAGCACCGAGTGCTCTGCCAGAGATCCTAAGTTCAAATCCCAGCACCCACATAGTAGCTCACAATCATTTGTAATGAGATCTGATGCCCTCTTCTGGAGTGTCTGAAGACAGCTACAGTGTACTCATACACATTAAATAAATAAATCTTTTAAAGAAAGAGAGAGAAAGAGGGGGGGGGGAGGAAGGAAGGAAGGAAGGAAGGAAGGAAGGAAGGAAGGAAGGAAGGAAGGAAGGAAGGAAGGAAGGAAACCTTCCAAGGTGGGATTTGGAGTTAGATATGTGAGTAATGTGAATTTTAAAAAATCATCTTTACTGAGATATAATTTATCTGCAACATTACCCGGTTTTTGTTTGTTTGTTTGTTTGTTTTGCTTTGCTTTTGGCAGTATTGTAATCAAGCCCAGGGTCTTGTTCAAACTAGGCAACTGGGATCAGATACACACCCAGCCCCCAAAATTGATTTTAAGTGTACATCTCTGACAAATGTATAAACTACCTTAACCACCAATACCATGATAATCTAGAACGTTCCATCAGCCCAGAAATCTTCTTCCTCTTCTTTGTATGTATTCCCTCGTCACACACAATTTGGTTTCTGTAACCAGAGATATATGTTGTCTTTCCTAGAATTTCTCAGAAACACCACCATGAGCCTGCTTGCTTTCTACTTCACCTGTAAGAGGGCTCACACGATGGCTGAGCAGGTGGAGGTGCGAGCCCAGAAAGCTCAATTCTCTTCCTGTAACCCACACAGATGTCTCAGAGGAATGACTCAGCACACAGAGGTGTACTCTGACCTACACATGGACGTCCCACCCCTTTAGCCTGACTTTTTGTGGGGTTTTCTTTCTTCTACCCTTCCCCAGCTCTCCTTTTTATTTTACCCTTTCAACACCATAGCACAAGGTAGGAGAGAAAAAAGGGTAGAAAGGAAAGGGTTATAGTTATTGTCAGGCTACCTCCTGCTGATTAGGGGGTGTCAAGTTCTTTGGAGCAAGTTTGATCTTCACAGTCACGAGATGGAATTCTTTTTTGTTTCTTTTTTGCACACAAACAACACAACGAGTGACAGCAAACAATGTTCAGCCTCTTGGGGCCACCCTCTGAAAAGTCTCCATAATTCCAAATGTCACACTATCGAGGGAACTGTCTGCGGCTGTCGGGATCACACCCCTGCTAGAGCATGAGGCAAATCATAGTCAGCTGCTGCAGACAGTCTGAAGCAGCCCCAGATTCCACACCTGGCATCAGGATGAAAACATATTCTTATAATACTTCTGGGTTTTTCAAAGAAACCAAAACCCCAAAACTGTGACCCCACTCCCCAAACAAAACTTTTTTTTTTCAAACAAAACATTTTTAAAGATTAAAATGAGTAATCCCTACGAGGTCCAGCCACACCGTTGTGCGTCAGGCATTCTGTCACTGTGAGTTGGGGACCAGTGAGAGCAGAGCAGGGTTACAGGCTCAGGCCACACTGCCCCTCCCTGATAGCAGCTAGGGAGTGGATGTGAGTAACGCAGCGATGGCTCAGGAGTGAGATCTGGAGATAGAAGGAGGGGCTTGAACTTCACCAACCAGTTAGCCAGAGAAGAGTAAGGCTTTTGTTACCCAGGCCTAGTCAGGAATGAAGGAATAGCTGATGACTGTCCCACGGCCACAGGCCATAGGCCTGGGGCAGAGGCAGGTCACAAATGAGTCAAGCTGAACTCATTTATTTTTTATGACTGAGTAATATTCCATCATGTGAGGAAGCCCAGATGCATTAGCCATTTGTCAGCTGGTGGACACTTTCAATTACTTCTGGTTTTGAATCCTGCTGAATAACGCTGTTATAAACACTCATGGACAAGTCTTTGTATAATGTTTTCTATTTTCTCTTGAGTAAATGCCAAAAAATCATATTACTGGGTTGTATATCATATGTGTATTCAATTTTATTTATTTTTAAAGACTTACTTTATTTCATGTGTATGAATGTTTTGTCTGAATGTACATCTGTGTACTGTGTGTGTGCCTGCTGCCCATGGAAGCCAGAAGAGGGCATCAGATCCCTTGGAACTGAAGTTATAGAGGACTGTGAGCTGTCATGCCAACCAGGTCTAGAAGAGAAGCCAGTGCTCCTAACCACTGAGATATCTCTCCATCCCATGTATATTAAATTTTAGAATAATGAGTAAATTCACCTCCCAAAATGAGTCTACCATTTTACATTCTCACCAACATATAGGACAGTTTTAGGGGATGTGGCCCAAATGCTGCTGCATTGGCACCTCGTATGCGTGAAGTCAGAGCTCCATCCCCAGAACTGAAGAGTGGCGGTGGTTTAAGAGCCTTATATCCACACCAACAAATAGTGGTGCTGGTCTTTTAAGTTTCCATCATTTTTCTTAAAATGTCTGTGTGGGCAAATGCCCAGATGGGCAGATGGCTTAGCAGTTAAGAAAGCTTACTGTCAAGCCAGACGTGGTGGCGCACGCCTTTAATCCCAGCACTCGGGAGGCAGAGGCAGGCAGATTTCTGAGTTCGAGGCCAGCCTGGTCTACAAAGTGAGTTCCAGGACAGCCAAGGCTACACAGAGAAACCCTGTCTCAAAAACCAAAAAAAAAAAAAAGAAAGAAAGAAAAGAAAAAAGAAAGCTCACTGTCCTGTTAGAGGGCAGGGAAGATGTGTACGTGTGCAGGTGTGTAGCCAGAGGGCAAGGCATGACATCTATGTGTACAGGTGTGTAGCCAGAGGGCCAGGCAGATGTGTATATGTGCAAGTCTGCAGTCAGAGGACAACTTTGTGAAACTGATTCTCCTTCTACCTTTATGTGGGTTTGGGGGATTGAACTTAGGTTGTCAGACTTGGCAACAAGGGTTTGTCCTCTCTGAGCCATCTCAGCGGTCCATGTGGAGGGATGGCTCAGTGGTTTGGAACACCAACTTCACACAGATACACATGCAGGCAAAACACTAACTCATGTAGAAGAATTTTAAAAAGATTTTAATTATGATGGGACTGGAGAGATGGCTCAGAGGTTAAGGCTCTGCTCTTCCAGAGGTCCTGAGTTCGATTCCCAGCAACCATATAGTGGCTCACAACCATCTGTAAAGGGATCTAATGCTCTCTTTTGGCATGCTGGCATACATGCAGGCAGAATGCTGTATACGTAATTTACAAATCTTTTTTAAAAATATTTTAATTATGTGTGTGTGGCAAGGGTTATTGTATGTGCACATGAGCACAGGTGTCAGGAGAGACTAATTCCTCTGATGCTGGAGTTACAGGTGGTTGTAAGCTATCTGATGTGTGTGTTGGGAATTCAACTTGGGGCCTACAGAAAAGCAGTACATGATCTTAACCAGGGGACCATATCTTTAACATGATTCAACAACATTCCAATCACTCCATAGAGAAACTGTGCAGCTACCGACAGTCAGTTCCAAGCCCCCTTGGCAACAGCCAACATACTTTTAGTCTCTATGGATTTGCCTATTCTGAACATCTCACACACAGATAGAATCATGCAGGACTGGGGAGATGGTCCAGTAGTTAAGAACACATGCTGCTCTTGTAGAGGTTCTGGGTTCAATTCCAGTACCCACATGGCAGCCTATAACCTTCTGTAGCTTCAGTTCCAGGGGATATGATGCCCTCTCTCTGACCTCCAGGACACCAGGATCACACATGCTCCATATATACATGCAGGCAAAACACTCATACACATAAAAGAAAAAGAACTAAATCTTAAAAAGAAATCCAGGGGATATGATGCCTCTTATGGCTTTTGTGGGTACTGCATGCATGTACTGCAGAGATACCTGCAGGCAAAATACTCAGACACTGAATAAATATGACATGAAAATAAATAAGTAGAATTATGCAATATGTGGGCTCTTCTTTTTAAAGGCATGGGTAACCAAGCTGGGCCTGTTCATATTCGTTTTTGTTTTTTGTTGTTGATGTTGTTTTTCTTTTCTTTTTTCTTTTTTTTAGATTTTATTTATTTATATGTAAGTACACTGTAGCTGTCTTCAGACACTCCAGAAGAGGGAGTCAGATCTCGGATGGTTGTGAGCCACCATGTGGTTGCTGGGATTTGAACTGCGGACCTTCGGAAGAGCAGTCGGGTGCTCTTACCCACTGAGCCATCTCACCAGCCCGTTTTTGGTTTTTCGAGATAGGGTTTCTCTGTGTAGCCCTGGCTGTCCTGGAACTCACTCTGTAGACCAGGCTGGCCTCGAACTCTGCCTGCCTCTGCCTCCCGAGTGCTGGGATTAAAGGTATGTGCCACCACCGCCTGGCAAATATTAAAAATTTTAAGGAAACACTGTATTTTTATTTTTTGTTCATGAATGTCTTACCTGAACATGTGTGTGTATACATGCATCAGTGTGTCTATGTGTCTGTGTGCCTGTGTAAGTGCCTACAGAACCAACAGAGGGTGCCGGATCTCCTGGAGCTGCTTGTAAGCCACCCAACATGAGTACTAATACAAACTCTGGTCCTCTGAAAGAACAATTCATGCTCTTAAACAGCAGAGCCATCTCTCTAGTCTCCCCTCCTTCATCTTTTTACAACTTGATTTTAGGCTGTATTAGACAGGCTTGGTGTAGCTTTGTTCTACCAAAGGGTTTAAAAAAGAGCTGACCTCTGAAAAGAGCAAGACAGTGAGTCCAGATCTTCCAGCCCATGTTGTCTCTGTCACTGTAGTACAGATCAGGCAGAAAGAGGAGGCAAGCAAATACACAGGTTGAAGTGGCTTGTGCTGGGCCAGATTTGGGCAGCCTCTAGTTTGCCTTCCCAGCTTCTAGGTCATGGTCTCTATTCCTACAGCATAGCTTCACTGAGGTCTAATGTCAACCAGAATATTAGTGAGGTGTTTTCATCCTGATTAACCCACAATGCAAATCCTCATAGGACCATGGGATCTTTTGTATCTCCACTTCACTCCCAGCCTCCCAGCAATAGTGAATCTCTGTCACCTTCACAAAGTCACCCTGCACTTGCATAGCCAGCCTCAGCTAAGGCTCCATAGAGAAGCCACACACAGACTTGGGCACTCTGCATGGCTGTCTTTCTTGCAGCTTGCCTTTGAATTTCCCCATGCTTTGGTGGCCCTCCACTATGAGCTCTGCCTTCCAGTGCAGCAGAACTCCTGTGCTCTGCCTCAGTGTCAGCTCTGTGCTCTGCCAAGCAAGGGGAGGAGCCTGTTATCTGGGGTTAACCTCAAATATTTTCCTTCCCTTAGGGATCATTTCTACTTATTTGTAAAAGCCAATAATAGTGGCCATATATACTTTACCCAATTTTAGAGCCATTTACAATGGAAGGGCTCTGCTATTGTCTGAATCAGCAGTCCTAAAAATCAATATCTTTTCCCATTTACCATCCATCATAAAAGCCTAGAAGTGGGCTGGTGAGATGGCTCAGTACGCAAGAGCACCTGACTGCTCTTCTGAAGGTCTGAAGTTCAAATTCCAGCAACCACATGGTGGCTCACAACCATCTGTAATGAGATCTGACTCCCTCTTCTGGAGTGTCTGAAGACAGCTACATTGTAACTACATATAATAAAAATAAATAAATCTTAAAAAAAAAAAAGCCTAGAAGCAACACAACTCTGTAGCAATCAGCATATCTGGAGTTGCTCTAGGTTTCTGAAAACAGCTTTCCCTGCTTAAAAAAAACCTAAGGATCGTTGGATAAATGGCTTATTTTCATCAGGGTGATACAAGGTGTACCTGGAACACTGTACTGAGACGGAAGCAACAACGTGCTCAGAGACCTAGGGTCAGCTAGCTGTCGGAGCTATTACTGCCCAAATACAGGATCATCTGAGTACCAGAAAGAATGATGTGGGGCTGGAGAGTGGCTCAGTGGGTACTGCTCCTGCAGGAGGTCCAGGTTCCTAGCACCTACATCCCCCAAAGATCACAGCTTCCTATAAGTCCAGTTCCAGGGGATCCAATACCCTCTTCTGGCCTCAGTGAGCACCCACACATACATGGTGCACATATATACATGCAGGGACATACACACATAAAATAAATAAGTCCTCAAAAACAATGATGTAACACATTGAATATGCAGGGATAAATGTGACAAGAAAAAAACCTTTTTACTGGAAAATAATAGCTTACTAAATAAATCAAACGCATAATATAGAAATATTACACAATTTTACAAGTACAGTAAAATAAATAATTTAAGTAAGATTATTACCTGATGCTAAAACTGGTGGTTGAGGATTTAGGGGTGCAGTTTACTTGCCTAGCACACAGGAACCCTTTAATTACTGCCCCCCCAAAGTAAATAAAAATAAAACCAATGGTTGATAGATTACTGGGGAACAGGATGTCCACCTGGCTTCAACTTATCACTTGGTAAGAAACAACAGAAGGGCCAAGTTTTTGATAGAGGAGATGGTCCAGATAGTGCTATCGTGTCCTGTTTGTTTACTGTGACGCGGTCGATAGTCTAGACTTTCCTTGTTATTTCTTGGTTGGTATGGAAAACAGTTTGGCAGCTCCTCACAAAGTTGCACAGAATGATCTAGGAATTCCACTTAGGTGTGCACCAGACTAACTGAAGGCAGGGACTCAAGTAGGCATGAGACAATGTCCACAATCGCATTACTCACAACAAAAGCTAAGAGTCCAAATGCCTAAAACCATGAGAATGGATGAATAAACTGTATATACACGTAAAAAGGACTACCATTACCTTAATAAGGAGCAAAACTCTGGATTATGGTATTACTTGGCTAAAACCTGAACACATTATGCTAAGTGAATTAAACCAGACACAAAAGCCCAAATAAGGTAAGATTCCATTTACAGCAGTACTTAGAGAGGCAAATTCACAGAAAGCATACTGTACCATAGGCAAGGTTCTGTGTGTGATAATGAAAAGTTCCTAGGCACGCAAAGTGCTGAGGGCTGTATAACATTACAAATGTACTTTGTGTGTGCAACGCTGGGGACTGAATCTAGGATCTCACTCATACATGACTGGCAAGTGCTCTGCCACTGAGCTACAGCTGCAGCCTGTGAAAATGGCTGATGCTACAATTATATATTTGTTAAACATTTTATTAATTAAAAATTTTTTGCTTTAATTCCAGCACTTGGGAGGCAGAGGCAGGCAGATTTCTTAGTTCAAGGCCAGCCTGGTCTACAGAGTGAATCCCAGGACAGCCAGGGCTACACAGAGAAATCCTGCCTTGAAAAAACAAACAAACAAACAAACAAACAAATTGATGTGTTGTTGAGACAGGGTTTCTCTGTGTAGCCCTGGCTGTCCTGGAGCTCACTCTGTAGACCAGGCTGGCCTCGAACTCAGAAATCTGCCTGCCTCTGCCTCCCAAGTGCTGGGATTAAAGGCATGCACCACCTACTTGGTTTATACTTCAAAGTTTTATTTATGTATTTTATGTGTATGGATATTTTGTCTGCATGTATGTTTGTGCACCACATGCATGTCTGGTGCCTACAGAAGTCAGAAGAAGGCATCAGATGCCCTGAGACTGGAGCTAAGGAGGGTTGTGAGCCACCACGTTGATGCTGGGAATCTAAGCGAGGTCCTCTGAAACTTTTAACTACTCTTAACCACTGAGGCACTGCTTCAGCCCCCAAACAATTATGTACTTTGGTTTTTTTTGTTGTTGTTGTTGATGATGATTTTTCGAGACAGGCTCTCTTATCAGAACACTGGCTGTCCTGGAACCTGCTATGTTGACCAGGCTGGCCTTGAACTTACAGAGATTCACCTGCCTCTGCCTCTCAAGTTCTGAGATTAAAGGCATACTCCACCATGCTTGGCCCATTTATACATTTTAAAATGACTAAAGTAAATTATAGTAGTGCATACTTTGAATCTCAACACTCAGAAGGCTGAATCAGGAAGAGTTTAAGGCCAACCTAAACTATATAGCAAAGACCTATTTTACAAAAAGGGATAAAATAGTAAATCTTATGTTATGCATATTTTTACCAACATTATTTTTAAAATACTATTTATTTAATGTATGAGTATACTGTAGCTGTCTTCAGATAAACCAGAAGAGGGCATTAGATCCCATTACAGATGGTTGTGAGCCACCATGTGATAGCTGGGAATTGAACTTAGAACCTCTGGAAGAGCAGTCAGTGCTCTTAACCACTGAGCCATCTCTCCAGCCCGTTTTATTTATTTTTACATTAATTTCTTACATTTATTTATGGCCAGGTAGTGATACACACCTTTAATTCAAGTGCATGGGAGGCAGAAGCAGGTGGATATCTGATTTCCAGGACAGCCAGGGTTTTACACACACACACACACACACACACACACAGCAACACACAAACAAACAAAAACCATTTATTTATTTATCTCAGGGAAGGGAAGCCCACTTGTGCCACAGACAGCATGTGGAAGTCAGACAGCAATCTGAGGGAGTCGGTTCTTCCCTTCCGCTTTCCACTATGTGGGTTCCAAGAATAAAACTCAGAGAGCCAGGACTGGTGGTGTGTTTACATGTTAAGCTATCCTGTCAGCTCCATTTTTAATTTGTTAGTATAGTTTCGGTTGTTGTTCTTTCTTTCTTTTTTAAATATTTATTGATTTTATGTAGATGAGTACACTGTAGCTGTCTTCAGACACAGTAGAAGAAGAGGGCATTGGATCCCATTACAGATGGTTGTGAGCCACCGTGTGGTTGCTGGGAATTGAATTCAAGACCTTGGGAAGAGTAGCCAGTGCTCTTAACTGCTGAGCCATCTCTCCAGCCCCCTGTTCTTTCAAACAGGGTCTTGCCATGTAGCTTTGGCTGATCTGGAACTCACAGAGATCTGCCTGGCTTTGCCTCTTGAGTGCTGGGATTAAAGGAACAGGCTACCTTGCCTGGCCCTACTTTTTTTTGGGGGGGGGAAGGGCTTTTTTGTTTTGGTTTGGTTTGGTTTTTTGGTGTGTTTTTGTTTGTTTGTTTGTTTGTTTGTTTGTTTTTTGAGACAGGATTTCTCTGTGTAGACCAGGCTGCCCCCAAAGGCATGCGCCTCCACTCCCCGGCCTGGCCCTACTTTTAAGTTTGTGAAAGACTTATTTGTTTTTATTTTACTTGTATGAAATGCCTTGACCATGTGCTTGATGTGCTAATACTTTGTTTTGTGGATATGTATGATATGTCTGTGTGCTAGTGTGGATCCACACATGCCACACAGCATGCAGGTGGTGGCTAGAGAACAGTCTTGGGTGTTGGTCCTTGCCTTCTACCTTCTCTGAGGCAGGATAGCTCTTCTTTACTGAGCATGCACCAGTCTTCCAGAGGTCCCCTTGTTTTCTCCTCTCCCCCACAGCAGCACTGGGGTTACACGTACCTATGCTATTGTGCCTGAGTTTACACAGATTCTAGGGATCTGGGTCATCAGGGTTGCATGGCAAACATCTTCTACACTTAGCCTTCTCCTCATTCCTGCAAACATTTCTTAGGTATAAAGGTAAGGTTAGAAGGGTCCTGTCTAGGCAGAGTGAGCAACAACAATGAGCACAAAGAGCTGAAAGCTTTTCAAAGGAACAGCCATTGTGAGGGCCCACACCTTTAATCACAGTACTCATGAGGCAGAGGCAGGCAGATCTGAGCTGAAGACCAGTCAGGTCTACAGAGTGAGTTCTATGACAGTTAAGACTATGCAGAGAAACTCTGTCTTAAACAAACAAACAAACAAAAAATAAAAGAAAGAAGGAAGGAAGGAAGGAAGGGAGGGAGGGAGGGAGGGAGGGAGGGAGGAAGGGAGGGAAGGAGGGAGGAAGGAAGATAGAAAAGAGAAGAAAAGGAGACAGACAGAGAGACACAAGGCTAGGATTCCTGCAAGACAAAGCTATAAAGGCAGGCTGGTGCCAGTGTGAAAATGGCCCCGAGTCATGAAGGAATCAAAAGTCAGCACTGCACTGGCCGGGCCACAGAAAGCCGCACTGCAGGCACTGGGCATGGAATAACATGGAAATAATGTAATGCTTCCAAGAGATGAGCCTAGTCTCTGGGCTGATGGAATGACATGACCTGTTGTTAGCCTAGAAACAGCAGTGAAGCCCTAGGAACCATGAAGGCATGGTGACAGGGACTAAGGCAAGGACATAGGATCAAAAGGGAGATTTTTGAAGAAAGACCATCACAATCTGGTAATTATGCGTGGAAAGTTGGTTGTCAAAGTAGAAAATAGGCAGGAAATTCTGACTGAATTGGAAAGAGAGAGCTGCTTTCTGGAATCCAGCTAAGGACCGTGGCCTCTCCAGTCCCTTAGTGATAATAGGTAGGGAAGGCTACTGGACTTGACACCATCATTTAAGTCTCTGATCTATACCCTAAAAATAGGACCTTCAGATTGGAAAGTGAAGCTATCTCACAAGAATCTGCTGCTGAGGCCAAATGAGATCTCATGTAAGTGGCAGTGCTTTGCAATAGCGAGGACCATTATGCTCTTGAAGCCTGCTGGCACAGGCCTCTAATTGCAGACGTGGAATGATCAGGACTTCTTACCCCCAGGCCTGAACTTAGTAGGCTTCATATGACAGCTAGCTGCAAAAGAATCTCACACACTGTACAAGCACTTACCTGCAGTCTGTGGAGAAGAAGCAAGTGAAGGGCAACAGCAGGGCTCCAGGTACAAACAAGGGTCATCAGGAGATAAGATGCCTCCTTGGTTTGTTTCCAATAAAGGACGCACTTGTCCCCTGAAGCTCTGAACCATCCCATATCTAGGGACAGAAAAGGCAAGTGGCTGTGTACTCTCCCTCTTGTGCGCCATCTCCACGGTCTCCCTGGTTTGAAGGTGACTTTTCACCCACCTCAAGCCAGAGGACTGGAAAATTCAGACCTTTGTAAAGAGGCCCTGTCCTCCTTGCAGTCTTGTCTATTTGTGCCTCGCTTAAGACACACCACCGCCTTGCGTCCCTGTCTCTGAAGTCTGACTGCTGGGTTAGGAGAAAAGCAGGGCCCCCACACCACCTGGAGATGACGCTGCTGGTGCTCATGCTCTTGCAGCAGCCTGGTGCCTACCTGGTGTGGTAGACAGAGCTTCCTGCTGCCAGGGGGTTACAGTCAGGAGGCAAATGGTTATGGGGAAAGGGTTGAAATGAAGGGGTGTCCTCCTTGTTCTTTAAGGTTGCCTCATGGTCTAGGTTTCGATCCTCCCATCGTAGCTCTTCCCTGAAGCTCCAGGAAAGGAGGTCCATAGACCTTTCTACACTTTTAAGAGACTATTAGCTTGTTTTCTCAGTGGGCTGGTAGTGTATAGAATATCCCAGCAATCTGGCTCTTGCCCCATAATCACCTGCCTGATCATGTCCTTCCTCCTATAGGAATGTATGAAAGCCGAGGGTCATTAAGTACCCAGCCTGGTTCCTCTTTACAGGGAAATAACTCATTGTATGCCAACCATACATTAGGCAGAGAATAAAGCAATCACCAGAACCGTCTTCTAAGACCATGTTGTAAGGGCGCAGACAGGTCTCTTCTATGGTCACAAGCTGAGAGGGGTCCTCAGAATTCCTTCCCCCTAATTTTTGACCTATATGTTTTATGCTTCCTAATACATTTCATTAGGAAACCCACGGGAAGCACCCTCATTTTCTAGGCATATTGAGAGTTGGGAGTGGTCTCTCCTGCACTGGAATCTCCAGAGCACAGTGACCTAGACCTCGAATGCTACATGAATTTTTACTTAAGTGTTTGGACTCATGATCACGTCTCTGTCAGATACTATGTTTTCTGGGAGCAAAGGCTGTATTATATACATCATCACATTCCTCAGAGTACCCACACAGTACCACATACATAATAGGTGTTTAAAGTGCTGGGGTGGGGGTAGGGGGAGGTTTAGGAGAGATAGCTCAGTGGCTTAGAGTACTTGTTACTCTTGCAAAGGGCCCAGGTTTTATTCTCAGCACCCATATGGAAGCTCAAAAGCATTTGTAATGTCAGTTCCAGGAGGATCTGATGCCCTCTTCTAACCTTCATACCAGGCATGTACATGATGCACATACATACATACATACATACATACATACATGCATGCAACCATGCATATACATATACACAAAGTAAAAAAAATTAAAAATCTACAAACAAATGTTTTATGGCATAGCATCCACATCAAAAATGTTTGTTAGCTGAATCGAGGCGTCTTTGTGACGATATGGAATACTCAGATTAGAATATAAAGAACATTTGGGGCCTGAGAGATGATTTAGCAGTCCAGGGCCACTCTTGCAGAAGATCTAGGTTGCGTTCCCAGCATCTACATGGCAGCGCACACTGTCTGTTAACTCCAATTCTAGGGGCTCTGACGCCCTCTTCTGTCCCTTGTGGGCACTGCATGAATGTTATGTACAGACATCTACAGGCCAAACACCCATACACATCAAATAAAAAAATGAATATTTCGAAAATGTTTTGTAATGGCTGGAGAGATGGCTCAGTGGCTAAGAGCACCGACTGCTCTTCCAGAGGAACTGAGTTCAATTCCCAGCAACCACATGGTAGCTCACAACCATCTGTAATGGGATCTGCTGCCCTCTTCTGGCATGCAAGTGAACACGCAGATGGAGCACTCACAAATTAAATAAAATTAAAAAAAATATTTTAAGTATATTCAGTGACTTTCATATAACAAGTAAGTACTCACATCCTCTAGGAATCCTAAGGGAGGAAAAGCACCTTTCCCGCCCTCTGACGCTGGACCCTGAATCCCCCTCATGCTGTGCCAGGAAGTGCACCGCACAGGCCTTCGGCACTGAACCCTGCCTGCAGGAGTACACTCAAGCTCCCTCTTCACTATCCTGCCTGAGAAGAATGGATATGCCCTGAAATTAGGACTATTCTAAGAAGCACTAGTCTTAGAATAGTGCTTACTGAATGCAGGCATTGAACTAAAAATGTAATGTTATCTCATTTAATCATTAAAAACCTGAGGTGGGCAGTGATGGTGCAGGACTTTAATCCTAGCTCTTGGGAGGCAGAGGCAGAGGTGGGGGTGGGTGGAAGGGGATCTCTGTGAGTTTGAGGACAGCCTGGTCCACAGAGTGAGTTCCAGGACAGTCAAGGGCTACACAGAGAAACCCTGTCTTGAAAAACAAAAAACAAAACAAACAAAACACAACCTGAGGTGGGGGCCTAGTTCAGCACTTAAGAGCACTTGTTACTGCAGAGACTCGGTTTGATTCCCAGCACCCACATGGGGGGCTCATTACCATCACTGACTCCAGTTCCACAGGATCTGACATCATTTCTGATCTCCATTAGCACCAGGTCCTCACATGGTGCACATACATACAGACAGACAAAACACTCATGCACATAAACCTATACCCAAATCACACACCTAGGTCGACTAGATCTCATCCCAAGCTGAGAGTCTTGCTTAAATCATCTCATTCCCCACCCTCCACTCCCTTTTATTTCTTTGCACTTGGGGAGAGGCAGCAACTATAGTTGTAGGTTAAATTGCATGGCTAGAAAACATCTTGAGGATTTTTTGATTTGAATGCCATTTTATTTTGTTTTGTTTTGTTTTTTGAGGCTGGCCTGGACTCGATGTGTGTGTGTGTCGGGCTGATCTTGAACTCAGAGAGATCAATTTCTTCTTAAGATGTGCACCACCACAGCTCAAGTACCTTCCTTATTTTACAGAGACTGAAACTTCTGTTAAATGAAATAAAGGAATTTGTCTCCTATTCCAGCGCAAACCCAATTGTACTGGGCGGAACAAGGACGAATACTGAAACTGGGGATCAGCCTGCGGTTCGGACTTCTTTGGAGACATCTAGCACGGGTCTCCTCCCAGGCAGGATTCTACTTCCACGTTCACTCAACTTGACCCACCATCCCCGCCCACTGTCTGCTCGTTCCCGAGGAGTACCTGTGTGTGTGCCGCGTAGGCCCTCCTCTGGAGGGTGACAAGATTTAGAAATTGGCTCAAGGCGAGAGGCACCTTACAGGTCAGAAAGCCAAACTCTGGTCTCGCCGAACTCCTCAGGACGCCGAGGCCCCGGGAGCGCGTGGACTCCAGGACACCCAGGAGAATTTGGCAGTGCTGGTCCCGGGTAGCAGGGTAAGTTCCCCACTTTGTCCCTGTAATTGTCTGCAAACCCGGTCCTACCTCCTTTGTATCTGAGGGAGCAATATTCTAACAAACCGCTCAGAGTAACTGTCCGGATTACTCGGGGTCGAGGTTCCTATGGAAACGAGAGGACGTTCTTTGCGCCTGTGCAGTTGCGCTAGGCACACTGGGAAATGTAGTTTCCAATTTGCCACTAATAGGCCTGAGGAATGGACACAAGATGGCGCCCGAGCGTCGCGGTTGATTCTAACGAGCCGGAGTCTCTGCCGACGCTGTAGCTGCGGCCTGAGGAGAGGCCGCCCAGGCCTGAAAGGTCATACTCTTGGATGCCCTGCCTCTGAGGCGTCTACGGTGCGGAGTAGGGGCGGAAACGCGAGCTATGAGGAGGGGTTGATTTTGCTATGTTTTTAAACAGCCTAAAGAGGTGTTACCCTGACTCCGGGCGCAGAGTGACCACTAGTGATCCCGTGTCGGCACAAGAAGACTTTGAAGGTGGGACCTAGCCCAGGATGGGGGTAGCCTGAGAGATATGAGCTCCTCATTACCCCAAGTGTTCAAATCGGGGCTACGGTATCAGGGGAGAATTGAATGGGGCCCCTGAGCGCTGGGATGTCTGACTCTGTAGGAGTTGGGTGTTTGCAGGCGGTTTTCCACCCAGAGCCCTGCTTCAGCACCAGTGTGAAGTCAGTGAATTGACCTCTGAGAAACAGCCGTCCTTGTGTCCAGAGTTAGGCTCCTGGATTGAAAAATCTAGAAACCAGAGTCTGATTCAGGCTCTATTAGATATGTGGTAGTTTCTGTTGCGTCTCAGTTTCTAAACACTGGTACTTACAAGGCCTGCCCTTTGCCCCTCTGAGAGCGTTGTCAAGTGATTTGGGTGTGTAGATTGGATGGCTCTTTAAGGAGATAGACACTCCCACTTACACTTACTGTAAAAAGGAGCATGAAATTAAAAATGTATATAGTTTTTGCTTTAGCAATTTTAGAAATATGACCTACAGATTTAATAGCAAACGAAATATTTAAGTAAACAAAAATACAGGCAGAAGTGTTTAGTGAGATGATGCTTGGAATGGGGTTTTAAAATGTAGACCGACTGTTTATCATAAACGTCACTTATAGCTCACCAAGTGACGCATGCCTTTGATCACAGCGCTGGGGAGGCAGAGGCAGGCAGAGCTGAGCTTCAGGCCCACTGGCCTACAGAGTGGGTTCCAGGATAGCCAGAGTTACAGAAAGAAACCTTGTCTCAAAAAATAAAATAATTTAATAAAAGGTCACTTAAAATACAAAATAGAGCTGGGCAATGGTGGCCCATGCCTTTAATCCCAGCACTTGGGAGGCAGAGGCAGAGGCAGGCAGATTTCTGAGTTCGAGGCCAGCCTGGTTTACAGAGTGAGTTCCAGGACAGCCAGGGCTACACAGAGAAACCCTGTCTCGAAAAAAGCCAAACCCGGGCTGGTGAGATGGTTCAGTGGGTAAGAGCACCCGACTGCTCTTCTGAAGGTCAGGAGTTCAAATCCCAGTAACCACATGGTGGCTCACAACCATCCATAACGAGATCTGACTCCCTCTTCTGGAGTGTCTGAGGGCAGCTACATACAGTGTATATATAATAAGTAAATCTTTAAAAATAAAAAAAAAAATTAAGAAAAAGAAACCAAACCAAAGTCTATAAAATTGAATATTTATGCTTATTTAGTGTGTGTGATGCTTGATGTTGAACTCAGGGCCTTGAATATGCTAGGCAAACTCTTTTTTTTTTTTTTTTAAGACTTATTTATTTATTATATGTAAGTACACTGTAGCTGTCCTCAGACACTCCAGAAGAGGGCATCAGATTTTGTTACGGATGGTTGTAAGCCACCATGTGATTGCTGGGATTTGCACTCGGGACCTTCGAAAGAACAGTCGGCGCTCTTAACCACTGAGCCATCTCGCCAGCCCAGCTAGGCAAACTCTTTACCTGGGTTGGTTGGTTGTTTTGTTTGTTTGTTTGTTTATTTGGTTTTTCAAGACAGGGTTCTGTGTAGCCCTGGTTGTCCTGGAACTCACTCTATAGACCAGGCTGGCCTCGAACTCAGAAATCTGCCTGCCTCTGCCTCCCAAGTGCTGGGATCAAAGGCGTGCACTACTACTGTTCGGCGGCTACCTGGGTATTTTTAAAAATTGGGGCATATCTTTATGTGAAAGTGATATGAAACTCATGGTTTGAAGTTATTTTAAAGTTTTCTGTAGAGTGTTAATATGCTGTTGTCTAGGGCCAGTGAGAGGACTCAGTGGGTAAAGACACCTGCCACCAAGCCTGAGTTTGATCCCTGGCACCTACATGTTGGAAGGGGAGAACCGACCCCCTCCAGTTGTTCTCTTGGCCTCCACATACAAGCTGTGGCATCTGTGTATACACACACACACACAGAGTATAAAATTATAATTAAAATGTAAATGCTATCACCTGTATTTCAGAAGAACACACACACTAGTGTATTTGATTTCATAACCATGAAGCATCTTTGGGGAGTCCTAGTAGCTAGGATAGCCGTTGCCTGTGAAGACAGACATGAGGCTCTAAAGGGTAGGACAGAGACCTAATTCTCGTTTCATGTTAAGGTCTCCAGCGATATGTTTGAGCTTGGTACATCTTAGTTATTTGCAAATGCTTTCCTTTCCAGTCTTTGTTTTCTCCAGGGCTGACCCCTTATTTCTTAGGGTCCTTGTGGATAGGGGCTGCAGAGAGCGGAGGAGTTCATGACTGCAGCCCTGCTTCTTAAGTTGAGGGAGCAGCAGGAAGCAGAGCCGCTGCTGACACTGTTGCTCTCACCAGCCTTCATCTCCAGGCTCAGCAATCTGGGCAGACTCCTGGTTGGCAGCCCTAGATTGGCTCAGTAGTGAAACTGGCCTCCCTGTACCTGTCCTTCTGACCCCATGCAAACCACCCAGACTGATTTAAATGACTTATTTCAGAGAGCACTCAGAAGTTGAGCTCTAGCAGTGTGTAAGTGACCCACGTTGTTTTCAGACAAAAATGGAAGAGAGAAGGGGTGGTGTGTATGGTTTCCCAGTTTTGCTTTGTCTTACAAAAAAGAAAGCAGACTTTTGAGTTGCAGGGAAGTGATGGAGTCAGGGCTGAGGCCCACATTTCCCCTCCCAGAGACACCCAGCTCTTCTCCACTGTAGGGTGAGGAAAGGCCTGGGAATTC